>NW_028276372.1:332500-482500 GCF_052056855.1 Sturnus vulgaris
GGTTAGGGTTAGGGTTAGGGTTAGGGTTAGGGTTAGGGTTAGGGTTAGGGTTCGGGTTATGGTTAGTTGGGTTTGGGTTATGGTTAGGGTTATTTTGGTAAAGGTTAGGCTTATGGTTAGTGTTAGGGCTAGTTGGTTTAGGGTTAGGGTTAGGGTTATTTGGTTTAGGGTTAGGTTTAGGGTCAGGGTTAGGGTTAGGGTTAGGGTTATTTGGGCTAGGGTTAGGGTTAGGGTTAGGGTTAGTGTTATGGTTAGTTGGGTTTGGGTTATGGTTAGGGTTATTTTGGTAAAGGTTAGGGTTAGGGTTAGGGTTAGGGTTAGGGTTAGGGTTAGGGTTAGGGTTATTTGGTTTAGGTTTAAGTTTAGGGTCAGGGTTAGGGTTAGGGTTAGGGTTATTTGGGCTAGGGTTAGGGTTAGGGTTAGGGTTAGGGTTAGGGTTAGGGTTAGGGTTAGTTGGGTTAGGGTTATGGTTAGGGTTATTTTGGTAAAGGTTAGGCTTATGGTTAGTGTTAGGGCCAGTTGGTTTAGGGTTAGGGTTAGGGTTATTTGGTTTAGGGTTAGGTTTAGGGTCAGGTTTAGGGTTAGGGTTAGGGTTATTTGGGCTAGGGTTAGGGTTATGGTTAGGGTTAGGGTTCGGGTTATGTTTAGTTGGGTTTGGGTAATGGTTAGGGTTATTTTGGTAAAGGTTAGGCTTATGGTTAGTGTTAGGGCTAGTTGGTTTAGGGTTAGGGTTAGGGTTATTTGGTTTAGGGTTAGGTTTGGGTTAGGGTTAGGGTTAGGGTTAGGGTTATGGTTAGTTGGGTTAGGGTTATGGTTAGGGTTATTTTGGTAAAGGTTAGGCTTATGGTTAGTGTTAGGGCTAGTTGGTTTAGGGTTAGGCTTATGGTTATTTCGTTTAGGGTTAGGGTTAGGGTTAGGGTTAGGGTTATTTGGGCTAGGGTTAGGGTTAGGGTTAGGGTTAGGGTTAGGGTTAGGGTTAAGGTTAGGATTAGGGTTAGGGTTATGGTTAGTTGGGTTTGGGTTATGGTTAGGGTTATTTTGGTAAAGGTTAGGCTTATGGTTAGTGTTAGGGCTAGTTGGTTTAGGGTTAGGGTTAGGGTTATTTGGTTTAGGGTTAGGTTTAGGGTCAGGGTTAGGGTTAGGGTTATTTGGGCTAGGGTTAGGGTTAGGGTTAGGGTTAGGGTTAGGGTTAGGGTTAGTTGGGTTAGGGTTATTTTGGTAAAGGTTAGGCTTATGGTTAGTGTTAGGGCTAGTTGGTTTAGGGTTAGGGTTAGGGTTATTTGGTTTAGGGTTAGGTTTAGGGTCAGGGTTAGGGTTAGGGTTAGGGTTATTTGGGCTAGGGTTAGGGTTAGGATCTCTGACCCATTTTGGGGGTCCCCAGCTCCATCTGAAGGATCCCAGTTCTATTTTGGGGGCGTCCCAAGCTTTTTTCCCCTCCCCCCATCTGAGTTTTGGGCCTGATTGCAACACCGGAGCTCGTTATTGCTTAATTAAGAGAAAGGGTTTTGGGATGGGAGGGGCCAAATTCTCAGTGGGACACCCCAAAAATGCTGGGGGAGGGGAATTTGGGGGAGTCCAGGACATTTGGGGACACCCCAAATTCTCAGTAACGGGATTTCGGGTGGGCGGGGATGGGTTTAAAGGTCAGGGGAGGTTTTTGGGGTGTCCCAAATTTATTGGGGACCCCTCTCCAGGTACTCTGGGGGTGCCAGCCTGGCCTGGGCCTTTGGGTACCTGCTGTTCTTCCGCACCCCCTGGGTCTGGGGGCTGCCCGAGCCCCCCCCCTACGCCAATGCCCTGCAGCTCCTCATCACCCTCAAGGTAGGGGGGGTCCTGGGGGGGTCCTGGAGGGTTTTGGGGGGGTCCTGGGGGGGATTTGAGGAGATCTGGGGGGGGATTTTGGGGAAATCTGGAGAGATCTGGGAGTGAATTTGGGGGAGGGAAGTTCCAGGGGTGATTTTGGGGTGATTTCGGGGAGTCTTGGGGTGATTTTGGGGGGTCCTGGGGGGATTTGAGGGGTTTGAGTTGTTGTAAGGTGTCTCAGGGGGGCTCAGGGGTGATTTTGGGGTGTTCAGGGTGATTTTGGGGAGATTTTTTGGGGCTCGTTAAGGGCAATTGGCGGGACACTGGCGGGCCAGCAAGAGGCGTGGCTTCAGCTGTTCCGCACCCATATATGGAAAAGGGGGCGTGGCCTGACATAACCCCGCCCCCCAGATGGTCAGCATGGCCAGTGACACGCAGGAGCTGCGGGAGGCGGGGCTAAAACAGGTGACGTCAGAGGAGACGCGGCTGATGATTGGCTCCCTGCGGCACGTGCCGAGTTTGATTGACATCCTGTGCTACAGCTACTGCTACCTGGGGCTGCTGACAGGTGGGGGCGGAGCCTGAAGGGGCGGGGCCTAAAGGGGCACATGGGATTTTATGGATTTTGGGGGGGTCTGAGGGGATTTGGGGGGGTCTGGGGCGATTTTGGAAGAATTTGGGGGTCCAAGATAGGATTTGGGGGGGGATTTTGGGACATCCCATATGTGAATTTTGGGAAATTCTGGGGCTTCCCTGAGGGAATTTTGTGGGGGCTTTTGGAGAGTCCTAGAAGGGATTTTGGGGGAATTCTGTGGGAGGTCCCTGAGGGGATTTTGGGGGGGAATTATTGGGGGGATCCTTGAGAGGACCTGGTGAGAATTCTGTGCAGTTTTGAGCAGGATTTCGGGGAGGATTTTGAGAATTCCCTGGGGAATCCCTGAGGGAATTTTAAGCCATCCCAGAGCAAATTTTTAGAGCTTTACATGCAAATTTAGGTCCTTTTTTCATTAGTTTGGGGCCGCCTGTGTTTTACCTGTGGTCATGTCTAACCTGTGCCCCCATGTCTCACCTGTGCCCCCATGTCTCACACGTGTGCATATCTCACCTGTGTTCCCCCCATAACTCACCTGTGCCCCCTCCACGTCTATCCCCCCCCATGTTTCACCTCTCCCCCCCCGTCTCTCCCCAGGTCCCTTCTACCGCCTGGGCACCTACCTGGACTGGGTGTGGGGCCCCCCCGCGCCCCCCGCCCTGTCCCGGGTGCTGTCCCACGTGCGCTGGGCTCCCATACTGGGCGTACTGGGAGTACTGGTGGGCCAGGCGTGGCCGGCGCAGGCCGTGCTGCAGCCCGAGTTCCTGGCCCGGCCGTGGCTGGCCCGGCTGGCACACATGGTGCCCGTGTTCCTGGCCCTGCGCCTGCGCCTCTACGTGGGCTGGCTCTGCGCCGAGGGCGGCTGCGTGGCCGCGGGGCTGGGGGCGTACCCCAAAACGGCCCGGGCCAAACCGGGACAGGGGCCCACGGTGGCCTGGGAGCGCCCCAAGAGGTGAGTGAGCACAGGGACGCCGGGGACTGTATGCCACCTGTGTCTCACCTGTGCCAAGTGTGCTGATCGCTCCTTAGACCAGTGGGATTTCGAGTCCGCCCACCCCATGGGGCACAGAGTGGGGGGTTCCCGCATCACCTGGGTGTCACCTGAAGGTGTCACCTGCGTGTCCCTATGTCTCACCTGTGCCAGGTGTGCTGACCTGCCCCCAGAGCAGTGGGATTTCGAGTCCATCCGCACGGTGGATCCCTGGGGCACGGAGGTCGGGCGCCGTTTCCGGGGGGGGCTGCGGCGCTGGAACATGACGGTGCAGTGGTGGCTGGCGGCGTATGTGCACCGCAGGGGACCCCGCCAGTACCCCCTGCTCAGGTACTGGGAGCACTGGGAGGGTGATTGGGAGCACTGGGAGGATGACTGGGAGCACCGGGAGAGGCACTAGGAGCACTGAGACGGTGATTAGGGGCACTGGGAGGGTGATTCAGGGCACTGGGAGGGTGATTGAAGGCACTGGGAAGGGCACTGGGGTCACTGGGAGGGACTGGAAAGCACTGGGAGAGGGATTAAGAGGGAGATTGGGGCACTGGGGGCTGAGTTTTAGTGGTCATAGATTAAATTTAGGGGTGTAAACTGAATTTTTGCCTGCTTAGGCTCAACTTTGTGGAGAGCACAAACTGAATCTTGGGTACTTGAGCTGGACTTTGTGGGGCACAAACTGAATTTTGTGTGTGTACATTGAACTTCGGGGGTGCATAAATGACATTTTAGTGCTCCTAAGCTCCATTTTGGTGCCCATAACGCCCATTTTGACATCTCCAAATGAAACCTGGCTGCCTTTCCTCTCCCATCTTTCCACCCTGACCGTATTTCCTCATTGTTTTTCCTACCCAAACCCAGGAACGCCTGGACCATGCTGGCCTCAGCCTATTGGCACGGGCTGCACGGGGGGCAGCACCTGGCGTTCCTCACCGTGCCGCTCTGGCTGGCGGCCGAGGCGGCAGCCGAGGCGGCTCTGGGGAGACATTTCGGGGTTCCCCTGGAGCAGCTGGGAGGATGGAAAGGCTCCTTGCTGAGGGGAGGGCAATGGTTCCTCAAGATGAGGGCGTTCGAGTACCTGAGCATGGGGTTCGTGCTGCGCGGGGCGGCGGCCACGCTGCGCTTCTGGGCCTCGGTGCATTTCTGCCTCCATCTTGTGCCTCTCCTCATCCTGCTGGCAGCGGCCGGGGCGGGGAAAATGGCGGCCAAAGGGCGGGAAAAGGGGCAGGGAAAAGGGCGGGAAAAGGGGCGTGAGGGAGAGGGGGGAGGGGGGGATGCGCAGGTGAGGAGGAGGAGGGGGGACCCCTGTGAGGGCAAGGATGGGAGTCCTGAAATTCAGGAGGGTGGGGATCCCCCGAACCCCAAAATTCAGGAGAGTGGAGACCCCCGAAATCCCCAAACTCAGGAGGGATGGGACCCCCTGAACCCCAAAACAGAGGCCAGGGAGGAAGCCCCAGCCCCCAGATCCCAGGAGCTGAGGAAGAGGATGGACCCCAAGAGCCAGAACTTGGGGACACCCCAAACTTTGGAGTGAGGAGGAGGAGGAGGAGGAAATACCCCAAAACTCAGGTCAGGGGGAGGGACCCCAATGGAAAATAGAGGGAAGCACCCTCAACCCCAAAATCCAGGAGGGAGGGGCTCTGGTAGTCCCAAATCAGGGGGACCCCCACATGAGGAAGAGGAGGGACCCCAAAAAACAATTTAGGGGAGACCTGTCACCCCCCTGAACCCCAATACCCAGGAGGGGAGGCCTGGGGAGGGATTTGGGGATGCTGGGGGGCTGCAGGCACCCCCCGCGAGAGCTTTTTTAGGGGGGTGGGAGTGGGGAGCTCTGTTTTTGGAAAGGGCCCCCCAAAATTGAGAACAATTAAAGCTTTGAGTGACATCTCCAGTGTGTTTCGTGTGTGTGGAGACCCCAAAACTGACCCTTAAACCCCTAAAACTGACTCAAATACATCTAAAATGGAGCCGAATACCAAAAGTTGATCCAAATTCCCCTGAACCGACCCGATCCTGCAGGACCCGAGGTGAATCTTTGAGGGAAATGAAGCAAATCTTAACGCAAATCTTTTAAAATCTGGAAAGAACTCGGGCCGGGAGTTCCTAAGAAGATTTTGAGGGTTCCCAAAGGGGGTTTTATGGTTATTTTAGGACTCCCGAGGGGGTTGGGGGTTTTTTTGTGGGGGGTTTTCAGGGAGGCCTCCGCCTCCCCTCGGTTCAATATGGCGGCGCTCCCACAGTGCGAGAAGGCGGGAAACCTTCACTTCCGGAGCCTCGCCACTAAGGGAGGTGGGTGAGACCCAGCGCAGCGCCGCCTGGCGGCGGAGCAGGAGAGCAGCGCCGGGCCCCATGCCAGTATCCGTACCCGTGCGCCCCCTGCTAATGCCTGCCGATCGATTATATCGGCGATCGATTGCTCTTGCCTGCTGATCGATTAGCTCGGCGATCGATTGATCGCGACTGCCGATCGATTAGCTCGGCGATCGATTGATCGCGCCTGCCGATCGATTAGCTCGGCGATCGATTGCTGATGCCTGCCGATCGATTATATCGGTGATCGATTGATCGCGCCTGCTGATCGATTAGATCGGCGATCGATTGCTCATGCCTGCCGATCGATTAGCTCGGCGATCGATTGATCGCGACTGCCGATCGATTAGCTCGGCGATCGATTGCTGATGCCTGCCGATCGATTAGATCGGCGATCGATTGCTCATGCCTGCCGATCGATTAGCTCGGCGATCGATTGCTCATGCCTGCCGATCGATTATATCGGCGATCGATTGCTCATGCCTGCCGATCGATTAGATCGGCGATCGATTGATCGCGCCTGCCGATCGATTAGCTCGGCGATCGATTGATCGCGACTGCCGATCGATTAGATCGGCGATCGGTTGCCAATGCCTGCCGATCGATTGCTAATGCACACTATTTGCACACTCCTTGCACACCCTTTGCACTCATACAGAGGCAGGAGGTTTCTCAGTTCTGGTCGGGGTTTTTTGGGGCGTTCATTCAGGGGGATTTCCTCAAGGATTGGGACACTCCTTGATTCCATCCCTTGCCTGTCTCCCAAGCGCCACCCTGTGGGCAGAGCGCGGTACTGCGCGCCTGCCTCTCCCAAGATGGCGGCTCGGGTGTCGCTCCCCGACCTTCTAACTCTGGCTGCAAAAGGAGGGTGGCACAGCAAGGAGCCCGCTCGCTCTAGTGGGATGCCTGCGCACGACGCGGACACCGATCCCACGGGTGCGATTTTCGGCGGCGTTTCCAATCGTGCGGACATCTCCTTCAGCCCGCTTCGGCCCGGGGAAGAGGGGCGGGGCCGCCAGCGATGGTGCCGGCGCAGCCCGGGCAGGCTCGGGGCGGAGCCGGGGCTTGGCGAGGCGGGGCACGGAGGTCCCGGGGACGGGACCGGGCGGGGCCGGGGCGGTGCTTTAGGGGCGGTCCCCAGTGGTCCCAGGCGGCACCGGGGGCGGGGCCGGGTGATCCCGGAGCGGTACCGAGCTGTGCTGGGGACGGTGCTGCAGGGGCGGTGCCGGGCCCGCCTCAGGGTGATTGAATGCCCAGAAATCGCCTCCTCTGCCCCGTGCTCACACTGAGCTGCGGGCTGCAGCGTGCTGTCGGAGCTCCGCACACAGCACGGATTTGGGCTTCCCCTCCTCTCAAACCCTCTCCCCCTTCTTCCTCCTCCTCATCTTCCTCTTTTTCCTCTCCCTCCACCTCGCCCCCCTCCCCGGGCCCCTGACTCCCCCCGGGATCCCCTCCTCCGGAGGCGGCCCTTCCGAACCGACCCCCCCTCCAAGCCCCGGAGCCCGAGACCATTAAGGTAAGCTTTGGAATTGAAATATCAGGATATTCACTGGCCTGAAATTTCAGGATTGTACGATTTTTTCTTGAAGCAGTTACCTTTGCTGCAGGATTGTGTGGTCACCAGTCTCCTTTCCTGTGACTCTTGTTGAAATTTGCTGTCAGATAACCGGCTAGTAACGAAATATTTGACAGAAATCAATGCTGTGAACGGACTTCACTGCAGCAGTTGATGAAAGAGCGAAGAAAATGTCTGTCGTGTTTACGCAACCCCCCGAGGCTGAATGAATTCTGATACTGTAATAAATCAGTGCAGTTGGTGCCTGCAAAGGTCTTGACATTGATCAAGAAGATATTACTTTGGATTTTTACTTTTTATCAGCGTTTCTTTAATCTGTACTTCAGCACTCTAGCCTTTCATAAGTCTTCTCCGGTTTCCTCTGGCCCTGCAGAGTAGTCCTCTCTGTTATTGTCTGATACCAGCTTTGATGCAAGGAGGACTTTTTGTCTTGAAAATTAGCATCCCCCTCCGCATATTTAAATTAGTTATTTGACTTCTGAGAAAAAGCTGGTCAGCTCGAAGTCCACCAGACACCAGAGGCTGCTGTTTTTAGCACCTTATTCAAAGAGGACATCCTTTAGTTACCTAAGTAGGGGTAGAGATTTACCCCTAGGAATAAGGAATAAATGCAAGCAGACTGTCCTGCCAAGAAAAAATCCAGTTACAGTGACTGAATTAGGGTTTAGTGGCCCTTGATCCTTGCAAGGGATTAAAGGCAGGTTCACTTGGTCTCCCAGCAATGAATGTCTCAACCGAAAGCTGCTCAAAATGTGCCGTTTTTCTGATGGTTTTGGATTCTTTTGCCAGGTGGGAACATGGACTGCTTGACTTGTTCCTGTGTCCACTTTCCACTTCAGTCCTTTGCATTTTCTCTGAAGGGAAAGCAGGAACAGGGAAGTTGGGGCAGTTCCGTCAGCAGAAAGGCTGCTAAGAATAGATGGTAAGGACTTACTTTTCTGCACAGTGCCATGTAACTGAAGGCTCGTTTTTGGATTTCACATTCTGTTCCTGCCTGGTTTTGTGAGAGCTGCAGGTGCATTTCTGTTTCCAGACCCTGCCAAAAATAGTCGCTTATATTATAATGAATCCTTTTTCCTTCATGTTTTCTTGCTTTAAATGAATTCCCCTGTCAGACTGATGTGAGCAGCAGTTATTTTTAGAGCTGCTGGTGTTGTACACGGAGTAACTGTAGAACAAATGAGTTGTGATGGCTTCCTTGTATTTGATGTGTGGAGAGGAGCAAAGGCACAGATTCATCCTGTGTAATTGCAGTCGTCCAACGTAGGTGCCAGGGTTGGCAAGCTGGGCAAGGTTTCCTCTCTTGCTGGGCCTTAGGGGGAGGGACCTGAACCCTGGTGTCACTCGGATTCCTTCCTCTTCTCCCTCCTCCTTTCTTGCTTGTAGAGCTGGAGCTCGGGGTCACCGAGTTTGGGTGCTCGCAGTCAGGGCCTGAATTTGGAGAGCAGGAAAGCGGGGGGAAGTTTCTAGGCACGTCAAAGCCTGTCTCTAGGGTGTGGGACTTGTTGGTCTTCCTCACCACCCCCAGCAACTTGCACTTCTCTCTGGACCTTGCTGTGGTCACAGCCCACTGCTCATTTATGTGACTGTTCATCCCGCTGCCTGATTGCTTTAAGTACAAGTAGCCTGATTCAGGTTTAATTTAGCAATGATTTTCCTCTGTTTCATCGGTAGTTTTCTAAAACTCCCCTACAGGCTATTTTGAAGGTGCTTTTTTTTTTTTTTTTTTAACTGCCTGTGATGATAGAAAGCTGTACGGCCCTCTGAAAGCAGTATAACCTGCTTTCCAAAAATTACAGAAGTAGGATTTTTATTGTCCACTATGCAGCTGAAGTCCCCCTAGTGAGCCTCTTGAACTGAGGGTGAGGAGAGCGGCAGATACGACTCCTCATCAACCTGCTCTTCTTTTCGTTCCTAAAAGAAGGAAGCATGAAGGTAACTATAGAAAAAGATCTGCATCCCTCGGGGTGTTGTATTTTAGGTGTTTTGAGGTTTATTTACACACCTCCTCCTTTGTTTCCTGGACAGGTTTTACGTGACAGTGGAGCGTTTGAGGACACGTGGAAGGAGCTTTCAATTTGGCTGGAGCACTTGGATAATACAAAAGAAGACCAGAAGGAAGCAGTGATTCAGTTTTTGGAAAAGGTAACGGTGTTCAAATCAGCTGGATAAAAAAATGCAAAGAATAGTGTTAGTGGAAACTGGAGGTCTTGTTGCTATTGTTGAGAAACCTGTCAAAGACCAGCGAATGAATTCTGAGAAAAGCCTTGTTTGGGATTCTTTATACGGAGGTGGCATCCTTCTTGTGTTCAGTGGGAGGGCAGCCAAATGATTTGTAGGAAAATGAAATCCAAAAAGATCAGCTGTTATTACAGCATTGTTGGTGTAAGGGTAGAGTGGTGTAGGTGTGGGTAGCTTTGATCTCCTCTTTAGGTGCCGACATTATCAGAGCTCAGTAGATGGTGGTCCTTGACAAGGAAAGGTGACACTTGCTGTTTACTCTTCAGGATGTTGAATGCCCAGTGCTTTACCTCCACTGTGGTCTGCCCAGGTACTCGGTGTGTGGTCGCAATCTAGGTGCCAAGTTGTGGTGGGTTTTTGTTTTTCCATCAGTGTGGCCTGTAGAGCAGGAACTGTAGACAGAATCCTGCAGAAGTGCTATGGAAGTTGTCCTCATAAAAGCTGCCCAGCTTTCAGCACGTGGTCGTTCTCAGTACCGTGTGGTTCCCCTGCACTTGCCAGCCAGCAGGTGCACTTACCTTTCTCCCCACCTTTGCTGACAGATCCTGCTGAAGCTGGTGGCCAACCCCTGTCCCTACACTGACAAGGCAGCAGACCTGGTTCAGGCAGCCAGCACGCTCCAGGTGGCTCTGTTTAAACAGGACTCTGATAACGTCAGCATCCCCGTCTCTCACATTGATGGTATGTGGTAACCTGTCAACATCCCAACTCCATGACTTGGGGATACACTTTCTAGCCCTAATCAGCAAACTGGGGATGGATAACTCTGGCAATCCTGTTAAGTAAGGGCCCTCCAGGATTCAGCTCTCCACGTGTTCTTGGTATCAGAAGTCGAAGTGGAATTGCCAAGTTGCCGCTTTACCTCTGAAAGTAATTTCTGCCGTGGTTGTGCCACTTGAACGGTATTTGAAATCTCTCTTCATGCTCTTGCAGCGGCGTTTTTGAACTCAAATGGAAATCTAGCCCTTCTGCCTGGGACTGTTGACAGAGTCATGGAATCCCAGAGTGGTTTGGCCGGCAAGGCTCCTTAAATCTCATCCAGTTCCAGCCCTGCCATGAACAGGGACACCTTTCAGTAGCCCGGGCTGCTCCAAGCCCCAGTGTCCAGCCTGGCTTTGGACACATCCAGGGATCCAGGAGCAGCCACAGCTGCTCCGTGCTGGACAGCAGCATTGAAAGGCAGAGTGAAGGTTCAGCTGTAATTTAGGGGTTGCACTTAACGTTGTATTGTGTGACAAATGTGGCTTTCATACTTTTTTTTAATTTTTTTTTTTTTATTAAAAAGAATTAAAAAGATGCCTTGTATTCCTGGAGTGTTGCATTCTACGTCTGTTGTTTTTCCTGTTAGTCTGGATTCTTGCTTTGATGTTTTTCTTCACTTATTAGATGTCCTGGATATGGTGGATGTCCTGATCGAGGACAGTGATGGCTTTGATGAAGAAGTTGGGTTCTCTTTAAATGAAGACGTGATCATTTCCCTTCAGTGCTGTTGTCCCTGCTGCATTAGAAGCCAGGAATGAACAAGTCCACGTGGGCCTGGATGCTGATCCCTCTTGCTGGTCCATGACAGCATGTGACAGGTGAGATTTCCAGGTGTCTGATTTAGCAGGAAACTGGTTTGTTCCTTCTTGTGAGGAGGCTCATTGGCTTTGCATGGGCAAAGCCACTCCACGTTTTCCATCTAGGAACAGAGTTGGGGAGCTGTTTGAAAACAGAGTCCCAGAGGTAAACAGCTTGGCTCGGTATTTCTGTGTGGAAATAGAAGAATATCTGTGTCTTCTGATTTTTCTCTCGTCTTTCTTCCACAGGTGTTTTTGTATTCCTGACTTGGGTTTCCATCGGGGACACGTGGCTTGGAGCTCAGGAGCCGGATCTGTTCCTTGCCCACGGCAGATTGGTCTGCACTAGTGCAGGTGAGGAATTACAGGACGGCTTGGGAACTCGGAAACAAGGAGAAGCAAGTCTTATGTGTCTTTGCAAAAAGTTTTGGCTACCACAGGGCATTAATTCAGGGAGTTAAGACTTCATCTTTAACGTTCTGTGCTCTGCCAGCATCACTGCGAGCCCTGAAAGCCTCCTGAGCTGTTCTCATACAGACCTATCTTGTTTGGTCAAAAAAAAATCTTAGTTTAGTTTCGTCCAAGAAATGTTACTACTCTGTGCGAGCTCATGGGGAAGCTTTTATTTGGCATCTCTCAGTGGGACATTGAAAGTCCAACTTCCCATTTCTTGAACAGTCTGAGAGGCAGTATTACTTTCTATCATTTTTATCACAGGCATTTTAAACTTTTTGAGGAACCGGCAGGACTGTTTGTGCGGAGGCGTGCGGTTCACAGCCATCCTCTGTCCAACGTAGGATGGGAAAAAAAGGCTGGAGAGCTTCCTACAAGGGGCTGTAAGTGCAAATGACCAGGAGCCCGGGGTTTAGTCATGATGGTTTAGTATTTCTTTAAAGACTCTGATTGATTTCATGATGCCAAAACCAGTATGAATAGAAGACTGAAGTCAGGAATCACGATGGTCTCCTTGGGTTTAAAAAGCTTTAATGGTGTTTCAAGACATTTGTATGAGACCTGGTTTGTTTTTTCTTACCCTTTTATTCAATAAAAAAAAAAAAAAAAAAAAAAAAAGCCTTGATCCATCACTGCTGCTGTGATGTGTGACAAATGCCTGTCCTCCCTCCACGTGGAACAGGTGAGAGGTGGAACTGAAGCCCAAAGAGTTTTCTGCCCACTGATAATATGTGAGTCATATTGGGAATTCTCTGCAGAATGGCAACAGTTGTTCTTGAATGTGGCCATGAGGGGAGTGGAACATGGCAGCCCGGGTCTGAGAAGGTGCAGTGCCAGAAGGAGAAGCTTTGAAATGTTAAATCAGGATTGATTCAGGTGACTCGCGACCGCGTGCTGTGCCCAGGTCCCTGGTAGAAATACTGTGCAGGGAAAAGCCAGAGCTGCCTGTGCTATGAGCTGAATTTTTTATTGGGGGGGGGGGGGGGTGTGTGTGTGAAATAAGAATGAGGTGCAAATGAGGGAATTGCTTGTGTGTGTGAATATTCTTGTCCTAAAGGAGCGCTGCCCGGTGCTCCTCCCTTCCTGTGCCCCTCTCCTGGTGAGCCTCTGTCCTGCTGGCCGTGCCTCTCTGTCTCCGTGCCTGTGCTGCTCCTTGCCCGTCTTTGCCCGCCCCGCACGGGCTGTGCTCGCTTCCTCTCTGGCTCCTGGGTTCCCTCTTTGTCATGGTACCCCTCAGTCCTTGCTGTGTGTTTGGCACTCTCTGTCTTTTCTCCGTCCTTCTCTGTGCCTCTGTGGTGCTCCCTGTGCCGTTGTTTCCCGTGGGATCCTTGTGTCCCGGTCACTGTCTGTCCTAGGGTGATGTTATGGTGTTTCTATCTCCAATCATGTGTCCTGATTATGTTTGGTATTATGTCCTGTGCTTCCAGGACTGACTCTGAGAGTGAAGCTTTGTTTTGTCTTGTTATCAGCCGGCTCACCTCCCCCATGGTCTATGTTTAGGAGAGGTTTTAGCTCGGTTTGCTTGCTTGCCTGCTTGCTTGCTTGCTTGCTTGCTTGCCTGCTTGCTCGCTTCTGCCTCTTTTTCTTTCCTTCGCTTTGCCCTTGCTTTTTTCTTATTAGTTAGTTCAGCTAGGCAGTCCAACTTTTTCCCTGGACTGTTTTCTCTTCCACCCCGTCCCCTCCCTCTCCTGGATACCATCTGAACCTGTTCCGGACGGGGACCTGGGAAACCCCAAGAAACACCGGGAGTCTACACTCTGTCACCTGCAGCAGCCATTCCCAAGCGCCAGAGACTGATAACTGGGCGACCACTCGCCAGAGAGACTGAACTCGTCATCCCTTCAGAACGGTGAAAGAGTTTTTTGTCAGCTGGTGTTGTCTTTTTTCCCTGTGCTGGGGAGTGTCTTGCTTGTTAAATAAAGAGGTTTTTTTCTCCCACTCTTCTCCGAGGAAATTCTTCCCGAACCCGGTGGGGTGGGGGGGAGGAGTCGTGGGGTTTGCTGTCTGGGGGCTCCTTCTGGAGGTTTTCCCCCAAATTTGCCCAAAACCAGGACACTGTCCCTGTTCATTTTTAATCCCTCCCTCTTGTGCTGCCCATCCAGCATGCCAGGGGTTTCTTTTCGTTTTTTGGTTATTTTTCGTTTTCATTTTTCTTCTTCTTTTTTTTTGGTGGGGTTTCCATTTCATCGTGCACCTTGATGTTGATTTTCTTCCCTTGTCGTCTCTGCTGCCCCTCCTCCTTTCTGCCCCTTGTCCCCTGTGTCTGCAGGGCTGGGGAGGAACTTCAGCCCTTGTGGGGGTTGCCCTCCCTTTTCTGGTGTCAGCAGAGTCACTTTCTGTGGGATGGACCCATGGGAGGGGTTGCAGTCAAGTGCCCTGCTGCTGTCCAGGGCAGTTGGAGTCGTTCTGTGCCTTCTTTGGGGTGAGGAAAAAAGGCTGAGGGGGGCTCCGACGTGGTTTGGGGCACCCCAAGGTCCCTGGGAGAGGGAGCCGGGCTGCGCTGGAGGAGCAGGTGAGTCGGGCATGGGGGGGGGGTCATGGTGGGTGCCAGAACATTGAGAGGGAGGGGTGGGTGTAGAATGCATGAAAAACAGAACCTTAAAAAACAGCTAAATATAGTCTAAAAGGAATGTTTTATTGGTTTGTGTTTGGATAGAGGTAGGGTTTTTTTATAGATACTGTAAATAGAAAAGATAAAGAATAAAAATATAGAAGCAAATATAAGAAACCAATATATAAATATATTACATTACATTATATTTTGTTATGAAAATAGAAATGTATAAATATTTAGACTTTAAAAGGAATTTTTTATTGTTTTTTATTTGGTTAGAGGAGGGTTTTTAATAAATAATATAAATAATATAGGCAAAAATATACAAATATGCAAAAATAGATACTGACATAAAATTATTATAACTATATATGCATATATATATGTAAGTATAAATATATAGAAATAAATATAAAATACATGTATGTAGTATGTAATATAAATAATTTATCGATTTTAATATGTTCTATTAAATAGTATGTTATAATAGAATGTAAATAGCATATAGTATATTAATATACTAGTAAAAAATACGTTAAATAGTATATAAATATAGAATACACAATATAGACACATAAATCTACAGATATAAATATGAAAACTAAATAAAAAAATATATTCAAATATAATTTAAAATAATCGAGTTTTTTGTTTCTATTTGGTTAGAGGCAGAGCTTTTAAAGAAATAATATTAAAAACTATGAACCTACAAATATAGATGGATATAGATAAAATAGAAATACCATTAGTAATATAAATCTATGTATATAATGAATAATAAAATAATATTGTATATATGATAAATAGAATAGCAATTAAATTGAATATATGAAATATGTCTAGATTATGACTATAAATTAAATATTAAAAAATAGATGATTTCTATATATAAAAGGGTTTTTTTTTCATTTGGTCAGAGGCAGGGCATTTTTAGTTTGGGTCGGGGTTTTTTTGGGGCGTTCATTGAGAGGATTTTATGACGGGTGGGGACTCTGGTGCTTGGAACTCTCTCCCTTCTCTGTCTGTCCCTGACAGGGCGGCAGTGCCGGGCTGAGTTGGGCGGCAGTGCTGCCGCCGTGTGGACACGGGCGGGTACTGCACCGTGCCCCTCTCAGGATGGCGGAAGGGCCCGCGGGCCGGGACCCAGCCCTGCGGCAGCGCTCAAGATGGCGGCCTCTCTAGGACCCCGGCGGATAGGCGTCTACATAAAACGCCTGCCCGCGCCCGCCGGCGCCCTCACGCCCGCGGCACCGCGGACTGCGCGGCCGTTGTCGGCACGCTCTGAAACATCCGGAAAAATTGTCGGCGAGCGGATCGGCGTCGGCGACTTAATCAGGCATCTTATGCCTACACACCGAGGTCCTGATTTTTCCCGCCCTTTCTGCCGCCATTTTTGGCAGGTCAGCCGGGGTGCCGCCCGAGGCGCCATTTTGAGAGTCCCGACACGCTCAAGATGGCGGCCTCTCTAGGACCCCGGCGGATAGGCATCTACATAAAACGCCTGCCCGCGTTCGCCGGCATAAAAATAAATATGCATAAATATAAACATAGACATAAACATGCACAAACGTTAACCTGCATAGATATAAACATAAACATAAACATGCAAAACAATAATAATAAATATAAATATAAATATAAACATAATTAGAAATAGAAATACAAACATGAATAAAATCAGTGAGAAATGGGGGGGAAAAACCATGAAAAATGATGGAAAAATCAGAGAGAAATGGGGGAAAAATCGGTGAGGAATGGGGAAAAAGATCAACGAAAAATTGGGAAAAATCAGTCAGAAGTGGGGGATAAAAATCAGTGAGAAATGGGGAAAAAATCAGTGATTAATGGGCGGGAAAATGCATGAAAAATGGGGGGAATAATTCAGAGAGAAATTGGGGCAAATATCAGTGAGAAATGGGGGGGAAAATCAGGAAATATCCATGAAAATTGGGGGAAACATCCATGAAAAATGGCGGAAAAAATCAGTGAGAAATGGGGAAAAATGGGGAAAAAGGAGTGATAAATGGGGGAAAAAAATCAGTGAGAAATGGGGAAAAATGGGGGAAAAATCCACGAAAAATGGGTGGAAAAATCCATGAAAAATCAACGGAAAAATCAGTGAGAAATGGGGAAAACATCATGGTGAAATGGGGAAAAAATCAGAGAGAAATGGGGAAAAATCATTGAAAAATGGGGGATAAAAATCAGTGAGAAATGGGGAAAATTTGGGAAAAATCCACGAAAATTGCGGGAAAAAATGCTTGAAAAATTGGGGAAAAAAATCCGAGAGAAAATCCCCGGGAATCCCCGGGAAAATCCCCCCGGAATCCCCGAGAAAATCCCCCGGAACACTCGGGAAAATCCCTCCGGAATTCCTCGTAAAATCACCCCGGATACCCCGGGAAAATCCCTCCGGACTCCCCGAAAAATTCCCCCCGGAATACTCGGGAAAATCCCCCCGGAATCCCCGAGAAAATCCACCCGGAATCCCGGAGAAAATCCCCCCGGAATTCCCCGGGAATATCCCCTCGGAATCCCCGGGAAAATCCCCCCGGAATACTCGGGAAAATCCCCCCGGAATACTCCTGAAAATCCTCCCGGAATTCCCGAGAAAATCCCCCGGAATTCCCTGAGAAAATCGCCCCGGAATCCCAGTGAAAATCCCCCCGGAATCCCCGTGAAAATCCCCCCGGAATCCCCGGGAAAATCCCCCAGGAATCCCCTGGAAAATCCCCCAGGTATCCCCGATAAAATCCCCCTGGAATCCCCTGGATAATCCCCATGGAATCCCTTGGAAAATCCCCCAGGAATCCCCGAGAAAATATGCCCGGAATCCCCTGGAAAATCCCCCTGGAATCGCGGGGAAAATCCCCCCGGATTTCCCGGGAAAAATCCCCCCGGAATCCCCGATAAAATCTCCCCGGAATCCCTGAGAAAATCCCCCCGGAATCCGCGAGAAAATATGCCCAGAATCCCCGATAAAATCCCCCCGGAATCCCCGGGAATATCCCCCAGGAATCCCCGATAAAATCCCCCCGGAATCCCCCAGAAAATCCCCCCGGAATCCCCGACAAAATCCCCCCGGAATTCCCGAGAAAATCCCCCCGGAATCCCCGGAAAATCCCCGCGGAATTCCGGTCCATTTCTGTAGGAGAATAGTTTGTAAGGATAGTGCAGAAGGCACTAGTTGCCAACGAGTTACAGCTGTAGTGATTAGCAAGGAGTGGAAACAGCCTTGCCTGCCCAGTGAGGCTGGTTGTTATAAAAGCGTGGGTCAGCTGGCTGCCAGTTTCACTAAGCACAGCTCCAGCAGGAGGTGCAGAGCCTGCTGCAGTGTGGGCTGGAGCCTGCTGGCTGTGCTGCGAGGAGGAAGGGACACGTGGCCGTGCAAGGGATGGACAAGGTGAGAGGATGCTGTGTGTGGGACAGACAGGCTCAGGTGGCTGGGGAAGGGACAGGCTGGGGTTTAGCCAGTCGTACAGAGGAGAGGAGGAGTCGGGGCTGTGTGGAGCTGCCTGTGAGAAAAGGAGTCAGAGTTGCCTCAAAGAAATCTGTGGAGAGAAGGCATGAAAAGTGTGTAATGAAAGACTAATGTTGGTGCCTGTCATGTCTGTCTTGATAGAATTGCTACACGTTTTCTCGGAATGCTTGAATTTAGACATAAAATGAAAA
This sequence comes from Sturnus vulgaris, assembly GCF_052056855.1. NCBI lineage: Eukaryota > Metazoa > Chordata > Aves > Passeriformes > Sturnidae > Sturnus > Sturnus vulgaris. The sequence goes on from NW_028276372.1 coordinate 350,246, forward strand.
CTTTATTGTAAGAAAGGAATGCATTTCTCACCAAAGTGGTGTAGGGTGGGGGATCACAACTCACAGATGGCCTGGAAGCGGAACGGCCACAGGGGTTACTGTAACTGGGCCTCCAGTACCAAAGCCCCAGTGGGTTTAAAGGCTAGAGCTGGGCTGGGATTAGCACGGGCTATGCAGCTGGGCTCATGCACAGGTCTGTCAGCACTCCTACCCGAGGACAGTCCCTCACCTAGGGAGAGGTTCTAGGCCTGGAGATGAGGCTGAGTTTGGGAAGGGTGATGAGGACACGGTTAGGGAGGGATGTAAATGCATATCAAAAGACTTAATTTTGAGGGGTGGCAAGCATTAGCTATAAACCAGTAAGTATTTACAGCTAAAGGCTGGAGGTGGGGGCTGTCTGAGGAGGACAGGACTGTTTAAGGCTGAAGTTGGAAGAGAAACCTTGGTGAAGCTTTTGCGTTAGAAACGGCCTCACCTGCCAAATCAGATTTTTGTCTTCAGGATTGCATGAGTGAGGATGCCACAGCCAAGGAAAAGGTTCAGGTTTGGGAGGCAAAGGCGAGTTAGGCAGGGCTGCAGGGCTGGGGCTTGGCTGTTTCCATACTGCTCAGGGCAGCAAAGGGTAGCTGGCTCACTGGGCCTTGGATCTAGAACTCTTTCTGGAATAAGGTGGAGAGCTGAGGTTCATGCAAGGAAGGGGCCAGGAATTCTTTGTCTGACTGGAAAATGCCAGAGGGGCAGTGTGTGACTCGGATAGGATGATATGTTCGTCTGGCGAGAGTCACAAAAGAATATTTTGGTTTACTGATAACTGGGCAGCTCAGAAGTTACTACTTGACTTAGTTGCTGCTCCCATCTGTTGCACACATAAACAGAGCAAAGCAGACGAATTCTCTCGGAGCCTGAGGTCTTTGACTGGCCCTCCAAAAATGCTGCCCGCTAAAAAACAGACGTGGGGGAGGAAAGTTGTCAGATACAATAGAGCAAGAAAAGGACACGGGCTTCAAAGTGCCCTCCAGCAGACCATGGAAGTGACGTGTCTGGAAGTGAAACCAGCAGTCTGCTTCCCCAGCCTCCTGGAAGCCTCTAACAGCTACACAGGCAGTGAGGGGAGAGAACAATTCAACCTAAAAATAATTTTCAGTAGCGTTCTGCACTGCTGTTAAAAATACTGCAACCAGGGAATGTGGTGTGGTGATAACTATTAGGCCTGTAAGTCTGGTAACTGGGGCTTTTAGCTCAAACATCTCGGTATGGCTACTTTGAGCCTTGTAAAAGCTGCGTTAAGTCCAATTTCTTGGGTAGTTCTACTAGCTCTAGCCTTGCTTTTCATCCCCTCAGTAACAAAGCAACTCCCTCTCGAGAATGTTATTTACTTTCCATATTATGTGCCTACCGATTTCTGGAATTGCAAATGTCTTTGGATACATGCGTAAATTTAAGTTTCAAGAAAGCTGTCAAGCTAAAACAAAGGCTTGCCATAATGCAGAAGAAAATGTTTTATGGAAGAACTGAGAGGTCCCTAGCTGGGCATAGAATTTGCTATACTAAGGTGTGTTCCAAACGGATCTGCCATCTAAACAAGCAGAAAAATAGTTGGAATGTAGTGAGTTCAATTTAACTATTGCTAGAAATAGGAATTATTAGCAGAGCTTGGAGCATGATATCACTAGCAGCAGTAAGACGCTTTTAGCTTGCTTCTCATAAATTACTTGTAAAAAGCATTTGTACCTAGTGTGTAGCAATTAATATTTCCCCATTTTCTTCCCCCCCGCCCCCCAGTCTCAGGTACTCCTTTTATTTTACCCTTTTCTGTCTTGTAACATCACCTTCCTTTATTTTATTCTATCTTCTGTTCTCAGAACATCGCAGCATCCTCTGTCAATGTGAAAGCATTTGTTCATCCTGTCTTGGAATGGCTGTCAATGTTGCCCTCTTCTGGATCGCTTTTTTTTTTTTTTTTTTTTTTTTTTTAACAATATGTTGCTAAATGTCAGGAAAATTAATCCACAAACACCAGCGGTTTATGTCCAAAAAGGAAACGGAGGAGTCCTTTTTGCTTTATTCGAATAAAGGGAGAGGCCATGGGACATTCCCCTGGGATCTCTCAAATTTTTGGAGGACGCAGCCTCCTTTTTATCCTATTTTCCCGGCCGCATTTCCCTCTCTCTTTTCCCATTGGCTGAGGTACTTGAGAGGCACAGACTTCCCGGAACGCCTGATACCTGAAATTCCCCTCTAATGTATAACCCTCCCTTTTAATTTTTAATTCTTATAGAATTCATAGTTTCCCCCGTTGCTTCTTTCATCTTTCGATATCCAATTTCATTTATCAGCAGCCCTGCAGTTTGTTTGTAAAGGCAAATATCTCTTTCCATTCATCAATCAGTGGAATCCATCCCATTGTTTCTTTTATCTCTCAGTGCTAGCCTTATCTACAGGCTGATCCACAGCTCATTTGTAAAGACAAATTCAACATTCCTCTCAGCTAATAAATGAGAAGTTAGCTGAAAAAAGTAAAAACTGGATTTTTTTTCTGGTGTGTGTCGGACAATACAGTGGAGAGAATTTGCGGGAGGATGATCGAGGATATCCTATTATAATATCGTTCTCGGACATTTTACTGTTTTAGATCATCAGTTGTATTCTGAAAGAAATCTATTTTAATGATATGTGTACGTTTGCACGAAGTTATAGTTAAATATAGCTTGCGGCTGGGCTCTTCAATGAATAGGGGTATTTTTGGTTTTAATTCAATATTTTATGCTTGTGGTGTGTAGTGTGCTGATTTATTTTTTAATGTTATTTACTACGTGCGCTTTTGTTTTTGAGTGAAGGTAACTTTCTGGATGGTTTTGTATTTGACGCAGATTGAATTGAAGTAGGTTTTTAAAACTGATTTTTCATATGTACGATGGGGAGTTTAGTAGGGGCAGCTCTGATGGTGGGGGCTTGGTTGTTAATTTTATCAGACGGCTTTTGTTAGATACAGCTTTTAATTCTGGAAAGTTTTTTTTTCTAATGTCGTGCTTTGAAGGTGGTTTTCGAGGATGCATGGTATAGCTTTATTTTGTTTGTAGATGGTGTATGATAAGGGCTATGGTCTATTTATCTAATGCCATGCTTTTTCATTCAGGTGTTGATAAGGGAGTTCTTGAATGGCGTTTTGTGTTGTTTTTGTTTTTGGTGGGGCGTTGTTTTTAAAGGATACCTTGATAAGGTTTGCCGATGGCGTTCTAGCCTGTAGCATAAGGCATAGGGTAGTTTTTGAATTATTTTGTGGTGGCTTTGATTCTTGCCAGTATGTAGTGTTTGTTTGAGGTAATGCTGTGTAGCTAATTTCTGTTTTCTTATTAATATTAGAATTGGAGTGTTGTAGTATATGGGCTGTTATTATATCCTAGGGGTTCTATTTATTTGGTTTGATTGTTTTCTAGTTATGGATAATTTTTCTCAAAAAACCATTTTCAGAATTTCAGGCGTGACACAAAAGAACACTCAGATTGCTGGAAGGGAAACGTGTGCCCAGATTGTCTCGAAGCAGTGCTGCTGTCGGTTCTCGTTCAGTTGTGTCTTCTGAAAATGAGACTGTTGTATTCATTGCGCTGTGCTAAACACTTGTCATTCTCCCAATGCCAGGAAACAGATGAAGCTTGAAGAAAGAGGAAGGAATTTGGAAGCGTACAAACAAGCTGAGAAGAGGTTCAGAGATCAGGGTGCTCACTGGCAGCAGGGGCTGGGGTTAGGGCTGAGCAGGAGCAAAGCCGGAGCACATCAACCTCACCTCGTGTTTTCTCGGGGGCTTTATGGCCCTGGCAAGAGAGAGATGTTCACTGATGAGTCCCAGGCCGAGCCGTGAGCACAGCATGTTGTGTTGGAGCTGGGGGTTTTTTTTGAGACGTTCAGCAGCCACACTCTCTAGTCAAGAGTCCTGAGGTTTGTTGCTGCTCCACTTTCATCCTCATATCCAGCTTCCAGCCCTTTTCTTCTCTCTGTCCAGTGTGTCTTTTGTGTTCCTTTCTTGTCCTGTGTGCTCCCCATCCCATTCCCGTTCCCTACGGAGGGGGAGGGTGTGGAGACTGGGGGCTCCGACGTGGTTTGGGGCACCCCAAGGTCCCTGGGAAAGGGAGCCGGGCTGCGCTGGAGGAGCAGGTGAGTCGGGCATGGGGGGGGGGGGGGGGGGGGGGTGTCATGCTGGGTGCCAGAACATTGACAGGGAGGGGTGGGTGTAGAATGCATGAAAAACAGAACCATAAAAAATACCTAAATCTAGTCTAAAAGGAATGTTTAAATGCTTTTTATTTGGGTAGAGGCACGGTTTTTATAGCTAATATAAAAATAAAATATAAAGAATAGAACTAGATTGGTATACATGTAAAATATAATGAAATATAAGTAGCAAATATCTATGAAAAATCTAGTGTATAACAGAAATAATGCAAATATAAGAATATGTATAAATATAAAATAGAGCTATGAGAATGGTAATAAGAATGGGGTAAAACATCAGTGAGAAATGGAAAAAAACCACATGAAAAATGGTGGGAAAATCAGTGAGAAATGGAGAAAAATCAGTGAAAAACGGGGGGGGGAATCTTTGAAAAATGGGGAAAAAAATCAGTGAGAAATGGGGGAAAAAAAAATCCATGAAAAATGGGGGAATAAATCAGTGAGAAACGGGGGAAAGTGGGGGAAAAAATCAGTGAGAAATGGGGGAAAAACTCAGTGAGAAATGGGGGAAACATCATGGTGAAATGGGGAAAAAAAATCTTTGATAAATTGGGGAAACAAATCATTGAGAAATGGGGGAAACATCATGGTGAAATGGGGAAAAAAAATCTTTGATAAATTGGGGAAACAAATCATTGAGAAATGGGGGGAAAAAATCAGTGAGAAATGGGGAAAATATGGGAAAAAATCCACGAAAATTGCGGGAAAAAATGATTGAAAAATTGGGGAAAAATCAGTAAGAAATGGGGGAAAAAAATCCATGAAAAATGGCGGGAAAAATCAGATCGGCGATCGATAGCTAATGCGTGCCTATGGATTAGATCGGCGATCAATTGATCGCGCCTGCCGATCGATTATATCGGCGTTCGATTGCTAATGCCTGCCGATCGATTAGATCGGCGATCGATTGATCGCGCCTGCCGATCGATTATATCGGCGCTTGATTGCTAATGCCTGCCGATCGATTAGATCGGCGATCGATTGATCGCGCCTGCCGATCGATTATATCGGCGTTCGAGTGGTAATTCCTGCCGATCGATTAGCTCGGAGATCGATTGCCAATGCCTGCCGATCGATTAGATCGGCGATCGATTAGATCGGCGGTCGATTGCCAATGCCTGCCGATCGATTGCTAATGCACACTATTTGCACACTCCTTGCACACCCTTTGCACTCATACAGAGGCAGGAGGTTTGTCAGTTCTGGTCGGGGTTTTTTGGGGCGTTCATTCAGGGGGATTTCCTCAAGGATTGGGACACTCCTTGATTCCATCCCTTGCCTGTCTCCCAAGCGCCACCCTGTGGGCAGAGCGCGGTACTGCGCGCCTGCCTCTCCCAAGATGGCGGCTCGGGTGTCGCTCCCTGACCTTCTAACTCTGTCTGCAAAAGGAGGGTGGCACAGCAAGGAGCCCGCTCGCTCTAGTGGGATGCCTGCGCACGACGCCGACACCGATCCCACGGGTGCGATTTTCGGCGGCGTTTCCAATCGTGCGGACATCTCCTTCAGCCCGCTTCGGCCCGGGGAAGAGGGGCGGGGCCGCCAGCGATGGTGCCGGCGCAGCCCGGGCAGGCTCGGGGCGGAGCCGGGGCTTGGCGAGGCGGGGCACGGAGGTCCCGGGGACGGGACCGGGCGGGGCCGGGGCGGTGCTTTAGGGGCGGTCCCCAGTGGTCCCAGGCGGCACCGGGGGCGGGGCCGGGTGATCCCGGAGCGGTACCGAGCTGTGCTGGGGACGGTGCTGCAGGGGCGGTGCCGGGCCCGCCTCAGGGTGATTGAATGCCCAGAAATCGCCTCCTCTGCCCCGTGCTCACACTGAGCTGCGGGCTGCAGCGTGCTGTCGGAGCTCCGCACACAGCACGGATTTGGGCTTCCCCTCCTCTCAAACCCTCTCCCCCTTCTTCCTCCTCCTCATCTTCCTCTTTTTCCTCTCCCTCCGCCTCGCCCCCCTCCCCGGGCCCCTGACTCCCCCCGGGATACCCTCCTCCGGAGGCGGCCCTTCCGAACCGACCCCCCCTCCAAGCCCCGGAGCCCGAGACCATTAAGGTAAGCTTTGGAATTGAAATATCAGGATATTCACTCTATCCCACTGGCCTGAAATTTCAGGATTGTACGATTTTTTCTTGAAGCAGTTACCTTTGCTGCAGGATTGTGTGGTCACCAGTCTCCTTTCCTGTGACTCTTGTTGAAATTTGCTGTCAGATAACCGGCTAGTAACGAAATATTTGACAGAAATCAATGCTGTGAACGGACTTCACTGCAGCAGTTGATGAAAGAGCAAAGAAAATGTCTGTCGTGTTTACGCACCCCCCCGAGGCTGAATGAATTCTGATACTGTAATAAATCAGTGCAGTTGGTGCCTGCAAAGGTCTTGACATTGATCAAGAAGATATTGCTTTGGATTTTTACTTTTTATCAGCGTTTCTTTAATCTGTACTTCAGCACTCTAGCCTTTCATAAGTCTTCTCCGGTTTCCTCTGGCCCTGCAGAGTAGTCCTCTCTGTTATTGTCTGATACCAGCTTTGATGCAAGGAGGACTTTTTGTCTTGAAAATTAGCATCCCCCTCTGCATATTTAAATTAATTATTTGACTTTTGAGAAAAAGCTGGCCAGCTCGAAGTCCACCAGACACCAGAGGCTGCTGTTTTTAGCACCTTATTCAAAGAGGACATCCTTTAGTTACCTAAGTAGGGGTAGAGATTTACCCCTAGGAATAAGGAATAAATGCAAGCAGACTGTCCTGCCAAGAAAAAATCCAGTTACAGTGACTGAATTAGGGTTTAGTGGCCCTTGATCCTTGCAAGGGATTAAAGGCAGGTTCACTTGGTCTCCCAGCAATGAATGTCTCAACCGAAAGCTGCTCAAAATGTGCCGTTTTTCTGATGGTTTTGGATTCTTTTGCCAGGTGGGAACATGGGCTGCTTGACTTGTTCCTGTGTCCACTTTCCACTTCAGTCCTTTGCATTTTCTCTGAAGGGAAAGCAGGAACAGGGAAGTTAGGGCAGTTCCGTCAGCAGAAAGGCTGCTAAGAATAGATGGTAAGGACTTACTTTTCTGCACAGTGCCATGTAACTGAAGGCTCGTTTTTGGATTTCACATTCTGTTCCTGCCTGGTTTTGTGAGAGCTGCAGGTGCATTTCTGTTTCCAGACCCTGCCAAAAATAGTCGCTTATATTATAATGAATCCTTTTTCCTTCATGTTTTCTTGCTTTAAAAGAATTACCCTGTCAGATTGATGTGAGCAGCAGTTGTTTTTAGATCTGCTGGTGTTGTACACGGAGTAACTGTAGAACAAATGAGTTGTGATGGCTTCCTTGTATTTGATGTGTGGAGAGGAGCAAAGGCACAGATTCATCCTGTGTAATTGCAGTCGTCCAACGTAGGTGCCAGGGTTGGCAAGCTGGGCAAGGTTTCCTCTCTTGCTGGGCCTTAGGGGGAGGGAGTTGAACCCTGGTGTCACTCGGATTCCTTCCTCTTCTCCCTCCTCCTTTCTTGCTTGTAGAGCTGGAGCTCGGGGTCACCGAGTTTGGGTGCTCGCAGTCAGGGCCTGAATTTGGAGAGCAGGAAAGCGGGGGGAAGTTTCTAGGCACGTCAAAGCCTGTCTCTAGGGTGTGGGACTTGTTGGTCTTCCTCACCACCCCCAGCAACTTGCACTTCTCTCTGGACCTTACTGTGGTCACAACCCACTGCTCATTTATGTGACTGTTCATCCATCTGCCTGATTGCTTATGTACAAGTAGCCTGATTCAGGTTTAATTTAGCAATGATTTTCCTTTGTTTCATCGGTAGTTTTCTAAAACTCCCCTACAGGCTATTTTGAAGGTGCTTTTTTTTTTTTTTTTTTAACTGCCTGTGATGATAGAAAGCTGTACGGCCCTCTGAAAGCAGTATAACCTGCTTTCCAAAAATTACAGAAGTAGGATTTTTATTGTCCACTATGCAGCTGAAGTCCCCCTAGTGAGCCTCTTGAACTGAGGGTGAGGAGAGCGGCAGATACGACTCCTCATCAACCTGCTCTTCTTTTCGTTCCTAAAAGAAGGAAGCATGAAGGTAACTATAGAAAAAGATCTGCATCCCTCGGGGTGTTGTATTTTAGGTGTTTTGAGGTTTATTTACACACCTTCTCCTTTGTTTCCTGGACAGGTTTTACGTGACAGTGGAGCGTTTGAGTACACGTGGAAGGAGCTTTCAATTCGGCTGGAGCACTTGGATAATACAAAAGAAGACCAAAAGGAAGCAGTGATTCAGTTTTTGGAAAAGGTAACGGTGTTCAAATCAGCTGGATAAAAAAATGCAAAGAATAGTGTTAGTGGAAACTGGAGGTCTTGTTGCTATTGTTGAGAAACCTGTCAAAGACCAGCGAATGAATTCTGAGAAAAGCCTTGTTTGGGATTCTTTATACGGAGGTGGCATCCTTCTTGTGTTCAGTGGGAGGGCAGCCAAATGATTTGTAGGAAAATGAAATCCAAAAAGATCAGCTGTTATTACAGCATTGTTGGTGTAAGGGTAGAGTGGTGTAGGTGTGGGTAGCTTTGATCTCCTCTTTAGGTGCCGACATTATCAGAGCTCAGTAGATGGTGGTCCTTTACAAGGAAAGGTGACACTTGCTGTTTACTCTTCAGGATGTTGAATGCCCAGTGCTTTGCCTCCACTGTGGTCTGCCCAGGTACTCGGTGTGTGGTCGCAATCTAGGTGCCAAGTTGTGGTGGGTTTTTGTTTTTCCATCAGTGTGGCCTGTAGAGCAGGAACTGTAGACAGAATCCTGCAGAAGTGCTATGGAAGTTGTCCTCATAAAAGCTGCCCAGCTTTCAGCACGTGGTCGTTCTCAGTACCGTGTGGTTCCCCTGCACTTGCCAGCCAGCAGGTGCACTTACCTTTCTCCCCACCTTTGCTGACAGATCCTGCTGAAGCTGGTGGCCAACCCCTGTCCCTACACTGACAAGGCAGCAGACCTGGTTCAGGCAGCCAGCACGCTCCAGGTGGCTCTGTTTAAACAGGACTCTGATAACATCAGCATCCCCGTCTCTCACATTGATGGTATGTGGTAACCTGTCAACATCCCAACTCCATGACTTGGGGATACACTTTCTAGCCCTAATCAGCAAACTGGGGATGGATAACTCTGGCAATCCTGTTAAGTAAGGGCCCTCCAGGATTCAGCTCTCCACGTGTTCTTGGTATCAGAAGTCGAAGTGGAATTGCCAAGTTGCCGCTTTACCTCTGAAAGTAATTTCTGCCGTGGTTGTGCCACTTGAACGGTATTTGAAATCTCTCTTCATGCTCTTGCAGCAGCGTTTTTGAACTCAAATGGAAATCTAGCCCTTCTGCCTGGGACTGTTGACAGAGTCATGGAATCCCAGAGTGGTTTGGCCGGCAAGGCTCCTTAAATCTCATCCAGTTCCAGCCCTGCCATGAACAGGGACACCTTTCAGTAGCCCGGGCTGCTCCAAGCCCCAGTGTCCAGCCTGGCTTTGGACACATCCAGGGATCCAGGAGCAGCCACAGCTGCTCCGTGCTGGACAGCAGCATTGAAAGGCAGAGTGAAGGTTCAGCTGTAATTTAGGGGTTGCACTTAACGTTGTATTGTGTGACAAATGTGGCTTTCATACTTTTTTTAAATTTTTTTTTTTATTAAAAAGAATTAAAAAGATGCCTTGTATTTCTGGAGTGTTGCATTCTACGTCTGTTGTTTTTCCTGTTAGTCTGGATTCTTGCTTTGATGTTTTTCTTCACTTATTAGATGTCCTGGATATGGTGGATGTCCTGATCGAGGACAGTGATGGCTTTGATGAAGAAGTTGGGTTCTCTTTAAATGAAGACGTGATCATTTCCCTTCAGTGCTGTTGTCCCTGCTGCATTAGAAGCCAGGAATGAACAAGTCCACGTGGGCCTGGATGCTGATCCCTCTTGCTGGTCCATGACAGCATGTGACAGGTGAGATTTCCAGGTGTCTGATTTAGCAGGAAACTGGTTTGTTCCTTCTTGTGAGGAGGCTCATTGGCTTTGCATGGGCAAAGCCACTCCACGTTTTCCATCTAGGAACAGAGTTGGGGAGCTGTTTGAAAACAGAGTCCCAGAGGTAAACAGCTTGGCTCGGTATTTCTGTGTGGAAATAGAAGAATATCTGTGTCTTCTGATTTTTCTCTCGTCTTTCTTCCACAGGTGTTTTTGTATTCCTGACTTGGGTTTCCATCGGGGACACGTGGCTTGGAGCTCAGGAGCCGGATCTGTTCCTTGCCCACGGCAGATTGGTCTGCACTAGTGCAGGTGACGAATTACAGGATGGCTTGGGAACTCGGAAACAAGGAGAAGCAAGTCTTATGTGTCTTTGCAAAAAGTTTTGGCTACCACAGGGCATTAATTCAGGGAGTTAAGACTTCATCTTTAACGTTCTGTGCTCTGCCAGCATCACTGCGAGCCCTGAAAGCCTCCTGAGCTGTTCTCATACAGACCTATCTTGTTTGGTCAAAAAAAAATCTTAGTTTAGTTTCGTCCAAGAAATGTTACTACTCTGTGCGAGCTCATGGGGAAGCTTTTATTTGGCATCTCTCAGTGGGACATTGAAAGTCCAACTTCCCATTTCTTGAACAGTCTGAGAGGCAGTATTACTTTCTATCATTTTTATCACAGGCATTTTAAACTTTTTGAGGAACCGGCAGGACTGTTTGTGCGGAGGCGTGCGGTTCACAGCCATCCTCTGTCCAACGTAGGATGGGAAAAAAAGGCTGGAGAGCTTCCTACAAGGGGCTGTAAGTGCAAATGACCAGGAGCCCGGGGTTTAGTCATGATGGTTTAGTATTTCTTTAAAGACTCTGATTGATTTCATGATGCCAAAACCAGTATGAATAGAAGACTGAAGTCAGGAATCACGATGGTCTCCTTGGGTTTAAAAAGCTTTAATGGTGTTTCAAGACATTTGTATGAGACCTGGTTTGTTTTTTCTTACCCTTTTATTCAATCAAAAAAAAAAAAAAAAAAAGCCTTGATCCATCACTGCTGCTGTGATGTGTGACAAATGCCTGTCCTCCCTCCACGTGGAACAGGTGAGAGGTGGAACTGAAGCCCAAAGAGTTTTCTGCCCACTGATAACATGTGAGTCATATTGGGAATTCTCTGCAGAATGGCAACAGTTGTTCTTGAATTTGGCCATGAGGGGAGTGGAACATGGCAGCCCGGGTCTGAGAAGGTGCAGTGCCAGAAGGAGAAGCTTTGAAATGTAAATCAGGATTGATTCAGGTGACTCGCGACCGCGTGCTGTGCCCAGGTCCCTGGTAGAAATACTGTGCAGGGAAAAGCCAGAGCTGCCTGTGCTATGAGCTGAATTTTTTATTTGGGGGGGGGGGGGGGGGTGTGTGAAATAAGAATGAGGTGCAAATGAGGGAATTGCTTGTGTGTGTGAATATTCTTGTCCTAAAGGAGCGCTGCCCGGTGCTCCTCCCTTCCTGTGCCCCTCTCCTGGTGAGCCTCTGTCCTGCTGGCCGTGCCTCTCTGTCTCCGTGCCTGTGCTGCTCCTTGCCCGTCTTTGCCCGCCCCGCACGGGCTGTGCTCGCTTCCTCTCTGGCTCCTGGGTTCCCTCTTTGTCATGGTACCCCTCAGTCCTTGCTGTGTGTTTGGCACTCTCTGTCTTTTCTCCGTCCTTCTCTGTGCCTCTGTGGTGCTCCCTGTGCCGTTGTTTCCCGTGGGATCCTTGTGTCCCGGTCACTGTCTGTCCTAGGGTGATGTTATGGTGTTTCTATCTCCAATCATGTGTCCTGATTATGTTTGGTATTATGTCCTGTGCTTCCAGGACTGACTCTGAGAGTGAAGCTTTGTTTTGTCTTGTTATCAGCCGGCTCACCTCCCCCATGGTCTATGTTTAGGAGAGGTTTTAGCTCGGTTTGCTTGCTTGCCTGCTTGCTTGCTTGCTTGCTTGCTTGCCTGCTTGCTCGCTTCTGCCTCTTTTTCTTTCCTTCGCTTTGCCCTTGCTTTTTTCTTATTAGTTAGTTCAGCTAGGCAGTCCAACTTTTTCCCTGGACTGTTTTCTCTTCCACCCCGTCCCCTCCCTCTCCTGGATACCATCTGAACCTGTTCCGGACGGGGACCTGGGAAACCCCAAGAAACACCGGGAGTCTACACTCTGTCACCTGCAGCAGCCATTCCCAAGCGCCAGAGACTGATAACTGGGCGACCACTCGCCAGAGAGACTGAACTCGTCATCCCTTCAGAACGGTGAAAGAGTTTTTTGTCAGCTGGTGTTGTCTTTTTTCCCTGTGCTGGGGAGTGTCTTGCTTGTTAAATAAAGAGGTTTTTTTCTCCCACTCTTCTCCGAGGAAATTCTTCCCGAACCCGGTGGGGTGGGAGGGAGGAGTCGTGGGGTTTGCTGTCTGGGGGCTCCTTCTGGAGGTTTTCCCCCAAATTTGCCCAAAACCAGGACACTGTCCCTGTTCATTTTTAATCCCTCCCTCTTGTGCTGCCCATCCAGCATGCCAGGGGTTTCTTTTCGTTTTTTGGTTATTTTTCGTTTTCATTTTTCTTCTTCTTTTTTTTTTTTTTTGGTGGGGGTTCCATTTCATCGTGCACCTTGATGTTAATTTTCTTCCCTTGTCTTCTCTGCTGCCCCTCCTCCTTTCTGCCCCTTGTCCCCTGTGTCTGCAGGGCTGGGGAGGAACTTCAACCCTTGTGGGGGTTGCCCTCCCTTTTCTGGTGTCAGCAGAGTCACTTTCTGTGGGATGGACACATGGGAGGGGTTGCAGTCAAGTGCCCTGCTGCTGTCCAGGGCAGTTGGAGTCGTTCTGTGCCTTCTTTGGGGTGAGGAAAAAAGGCTGAGGGGGGCTCCGACGTGGTTTGGGGCACCCCAAGGTCCCTGGGAGAGGGAGCCGGGCTGCGCTGGAGGAGCAGGTGAGTCGGGCATGGGGGGGGGGTCATGGTGGGTGCCAGAACATTGAGAGGGAGGGGTGGGTGTAGAATGCATGAAAAACAGAACCTTAAAAAACAGCTAAATATAGTCTAAAAGGAATGTTTTATTGGTTTGTGTTTGGATAGAGGTAGGGTTTTTTTATAGATACTGTAAATAGAAAAGATAAAGAATAAAAATATAGAAGCAAATATAAGAAACCAATATATAAATATATTACATTACATTATATTCTGTTATGAAAATAGAAATATATAAATATTTAGACTTTAAAAGGAATGTTTTATTGTTTTTTATTTGGTTAGAGGAGGGTTTTTAATAAATAATATAAATAATATAGGCAAAAATATACAAATATGCAAAAATAGATACTGACATAAAATTATTATAACTATATATGCATATATATATATGTAAGTATAAATATATAGAAATAAATATAAATATAAAATACATGTGTTATGAATGATGTTCTATTTTTCCCAATTTATCAAGCAACAAGATTAAATTTAATAGTAAGTTTTTAATAGTAACAAAATGAATACAATCAAAGTATTGGAGATGACAATTAAAGTATTGGAGATGAAACAATCAAAGTGTATATATTTAAGAATATACAAATTTTGGCAGTAAGTAATTTAGTATAATTGAGGTTCATATAAAGCATAAGCAAAACCGACCGGGGAGGGGCCCCCCTCCGACCGGGGATACGGGGAGTGGCTCCCATTCCTCACGTATCAAAGCATTCGGGCTAACAATCCCACTTATATACTATAGGCTACAAAAGTTTCTAGAAAGCTCCTCCTAGTTTCTATTCCTGAGATCTACGTAACTATACTGCACGGCGCATGCTCTACTAATGGGTTAGGGGGTCTCTTATCTTTTTAAGGGTCTTATTTCCGGTGAAGGCCCATCATCATCATCAGTGACCGAGGTGTGACCTGCAGGTAGCGCAGGCGCCCTGTGTGACTGAGCAGATGTTTTCCATAACATGACTTTAATTAAGTCCCATGCTTGGGATCATTCCATTTTTGACAGCTTCAAGGTTGAAGCTGTATTTCTAGATGCCGCTTATCAGACCTTCGTCCTTTGACTATTCTTATCTGACTTTCTTCTAACCTCCTTCTTTGACTCCCAACCTCTGTAAGATGTCTTTTATCCTGTCTCACCCATCTCCCCCTTCTCACTCTGTAACAATTGTCTTCTATTGATCTAAATACAATTTTGTAAATATAGTTACAACTTAATTAGCACGAATCACATTTATCACACATGTATGTAGTATGTAATATAAATAATTTATCGATTTTAATATGTTATATTAAATAGTATTTATAATAGAATGTAAATAGCATATAGTATATTAATATACTAGTAAAAAATACATTAAATAGTATATAAATATAGAATACACAATATAGACATATAAATCTACAGATATAAATATGAAAACTAAATAGAAAAATATATTCAAATATAATTTAAAATAATCGAGTTTTTTGTTTCTATTTGGTTAGAGGCAGAGCTTTTAAAGAAATAATATTAAAAACTATGAACCTCCAAATATAGATGGATATAGATAAAATAGAAATAACATTAGTAATATAAATCTATGTATATAATGAATAATAAAATAATATTGTATGTATGATAAATAGAATAGCAATTAAACTGAATATATGAAATATGTCTAGATTATGAATATAAATTAAATATTAAAAAATAGATGATTTATATATATAAATCGGGAAATATCCATGAAAATTGGGGGAAACATCCATGAGAAATGGGGGGAAAAATCTGTGAGAGACGGGGAAAAATGGGGAAAAAATCCACGAAAAATAGGGGGGAAAATCCATGAAAAATGGGGGGAAAATCAGTGAGAAATGGGGAAAAACCCAGTGAGAAATGGGGGGAAAATGGGGGAAAAAATCAGTGAGAAATGGGGAAAAATCAGGAAAAAATCCACGAAAATTGCGGGAAAAAATGCTTGAAAAATTGGGGAAAAAATCTGAGAGAAATGGGGAAAAAAAAATCAATGAAAAATGGCGGGAAAAGGTTTCTCAGTTCTGGTCGGGGTTTTTTAGGGCGTTCATTCCGGGGGATTTTCTCAAGGATTGGGACACTCCTTGATTCCATCCCTTGCCTGTCTCCCAAGCGCCACCCTGTGGGCAGAGCGCGGTACTGCGCGCCTGCCTCTCCCAAGATGGCGGCTCGGGTGTCGCTCCCCCGTCCTTCTAACTCTGTCTGCAAAAGGAGGGTGGCACAGCAAGGAGCCCGCTCGCTCTAGTGGGATGCCTGCGCACGACGCCGACACCGATCCCACGGGTGCGATTTTCGGCGGCGTTTCCAATCGTGCGGACATCTCCTTCAGCCCGCTTCGGCCCGGGGAAGAGGGGCGGGGCCGCCAGCGATGGTGCCGGCGCAGCCCGGGCAGGCTCGGGGCGGAGCCGGGGCTTGGCGAGGCGGGGCACGGAGGTCCCGGGGACGGGACCGGGCGGGGCCGGGGCGGTGCTTTAGGGGCGGTCCCCAGTGGTCCCAGGCGGCACCGGGGGCGGGGCCGGGTGATCCCGGAGCGGTACCGAGCTGTGCTGGGGACGGTGCTGCAGGGGCGGTGCCGGGCCCGCCTCAGGGTGATTGAATGCCCAGAAATCGCCTCCTCTGCCCCGTGCTCACACTGAGCTGCGGGCTGCAGCGTGCTGTCGGAGCTCCGCACACAGCACGGATTTGGGCTTCCCCTCCTCTCAAACCCTCTCCCCCTTCTTCCTCCTCCTCATCTTCCTCTTTTTCCTCTGTCACTGCTGAGGCTCTGGAAAGAACTGAAATTCTGCAGGGAGACATGTCCTCTCGTGGCCCCAGGGACTGCCTCGGCACGGGCCAGGAGCGCCTCCGGCCCCTGCCTTCTCCTGCTTGAAAAGATCACCTGGAGCCCGAGCTCGGGGAGGTGAAATCAGCTGAAATCCAGGTAACTCTGTCAAGTGCCCCCCAGGGACATCGGCGGGGCTGGGGGATGAGGGTTTGAAACAGCAAATTCTTTGGAATATACACCTGTCCCCGTGCCGATGCTGCTGAGCTTCCTGCCACAGTATATCCCCACTCCATGAGGCGCTGTGAGGTTATGGCAGTGGGAATTGAGCAGGGAATTGGGGGCTATGGGCATAATTCACGGGAGCTAGCAAAGCTGACAGCCAACCCCAAATCGGGGCACAGCACAGAGAACAATCTGTGTGCTGCCCTGTCAGCTCAAGCCCTTGGGCTGGGAAGTATTGGGAGTTAAATGTATGAAATTACACAAATCACAGCAACTGGCATCACCCAGAGGGACAATCCAAGTCCCAAACAATTCCTCCACAGTCCACTCTGGGAAAAACACCCTGTGCCTGCCAGGAGCTCTGACCCTGCTTTTCCTACCAGCTCCTGAGCAGTGTCAGGGCCACCACGACGCCTTTAAAATCCAGATAAACCCCAAATCCTACACAGTTATTAATCCAAAGAAAGTACTGAATTGTTGTCATTAAAAGCTCAAAACTCATTAAGAATTCTATGACAACAGTGTAATGGACTCCCAGGAACCTCATGAATGCTCTCGGTTTCATTTTTGTGTATTTTTACTCCCTCATTTGGCAGCTTGTAAAACTTATCCTGGAATTCAGAGGTCAAGCAGGATCGACTTTGGATTGACCTTCACCTCTGTTCCCACTTTGTGCAAACACAACTCGTACCCAGGTGGGTGAACTCATCACCTCAGCTTTTCACTCCAGAGTATCCCCTCCTTATTTCCCTGTAGATGAACTCAGATCCACTCCTCACCTCCACTGGTCATCCAAGCGTCCATTCTGTTCCCCACAGGCCCTGGTGGCCCCAGGGAGCTCCCTTGGCCTTTCTCCTGCCCCTCTGCAGCCGGAGGTCGCTACACAAACAGTTCTTGTGTCCCCTCTAAATGACCCCGGGTTTTCTGCTCAATGAATGGCATGACCCGTGCCCACTGCTCATGATTCACCCAACCAAAATCAAGAGCAAATGTTGCTTGGGCTTTAAGAACTTGAAATAACTCTGAAGCAAAAGAAATCACCTTTTTCTTCTGGTTTTTATTTTTATTTTTTCATTTAAGATGCTGGACTTGCCTCTGTGGATGTGTGCTGAGCTCTCACTGCAGGGGACTGTCAGGCCTGAATGGCTGTGAGTTCGTGTTCTTCTCAGTAGGGAATCAGAAATTATTCTTAGACCATAGAATTGTTTTCTGAAACCTTTCCCCTTTCCTCTTTGTGCCTTTGAATTTTTCAGCTGTTCCCTGTTGTCACTTCCCCTGCCTGACTTCTGTGCAGCTCCTAGCTGGGAAAAACTGGGAAAACTTAGGGGGTACAGAGGTGGAATTTTTGGCTGGATTTTTCTAAAATTTCTAATTTTGCTGAACTTATTTCCCCAGTGAGAAGAGCACGAACTCACAGCCATGCAGGCCTGACAGTCACTGCGGGAAATCTGACACAGTATTAATAAGTAACCTTTCCTGAGAGCAGTCACCACCCCAGTCCTCCAGCCTTGTCAAATGTTTGCAATGAATGGACCCAAGTTCTAATCCTTAATCTAAATTTATGTCAGCTTTTGTTAGAAAGATACCGGACAGTAAATCATACAAGAGAATTTAAAAATTGCACAAAGAATAACAGGCCCAGACCAAACCCAACCGCCCCCATCAGTGCTCCACCCCAATTTTGGGAGAAACAGTGATACAGTTTATAAATACTCTCCTTCCACACTATTCAGTCCTTCACCGCACATCCCCAGAGAGGAGTCCCTCAGACCTTGCTCCCCTGAACACCAGGAGAGCTGGAGTTTCACCCAGATCCCACATTCCCATGGCAGTTAATCCCAGCAGGGAGGCAAAGAGGAACCCTGCATCCTCTGACATAGCCCACAGCACGGGCAGCACCAGGAGCCCTCCAGGCTCAGACCTCTGGTGCTGAAGCCTCTGGGCTTTGGCTGATCAAACACCACAGCTCTTGGCAAAGATGCCAGGAGAGTCGTGATTCTTCCTGTCCTGAAAGAGAGGAGGAAAAGAAAATTAAGTCGACTGCAGAAGGATTCTAGCTCTCACACTTCTGGGGGGGGGAGAGGGAGGGGGAAGTGATTTGCCTAATTTCCACTGAAATCAGAGGTAAATGGTTCTAATCTGTATCCTTGGAAATCTGCAATTAGATATTTCGTCAACACTGGATTTAGTCTATTAAAAGCTGTACATTTTTCCCTCAACCATACTTTATGCATACTAGAGAAATAAATTTGCACGTTTTCTGGCTTTTCTGACATTTCCTGGCTTTTTAATCCTAGTCTTTGCCTTCTGAAAAGCATTAATTGACTCAATTTTCACTCATGACAAATCCACCTGGTTTTTAAAATATGAGATTTTACATTCATAGCGACAGAATTTTCATTGACATTTAAACTTGACTGAAAAATGTGCATGATTTCTACCGTGTTACCCTGAATGAGAACTCTATCTGTCAATTTAAATAACTTTCACTCTTTTCTTATTCATCATACAGCTTTTATCCCTTCAGATACCTTTGCTTTCTATCTATATTGTACAGCAAACCTCCACAACTTTAACTTTTCCATCTTTTCTGAGACATGTTTTCTTGTATTCAATTACCAGTGGCCTGGCGTTTCATTTGCTCTGGCTTTCTTTGTGACTTTTGTTACCTTATTTAGCCCACGAAAACACCCACAGGGAATATAACCACAGCAGCTTATCAGAGCTGTAAAATTGAGGCTACATTTCTGATGTGCAATATGCTCTTGCAGTACCTTCACGAGGGCATTCTGCATACAGCAGGAGAATATTTACTGATGTACTAGTGCAATAATGACCCACCTGCCTCTGCTCCTCTCTGGGGCACTTTCTGTCTGTAGGGATTGGAATTAACGACAGTCTCTCTGTGCTGCCTGATGTCAGAGCTGAGAAAGGTGTCGAGGATATATAAGAGTCGTGAGACTTGCCAGAAAGGAAGAGGGAGAAGGATACTCCAGAGCCAGATGCAAGCGTGGAATTGTTGCATGCACACTTCCTGCTAACCAAGAGGGCTTGCTGGCTTCTCCAGTTAGATCTGTGACCACAAAAAGGTAAATACTTTGCCTTTTTTCTTACTTTCCCTGCAGTGCAAAAGATGCGCCTTTAGAAAAGCTCTATATCCCCTATTATTAATCAAGAGCATTTTTTCAGGAAAAGACTAAGACAGCTTTAAAGTAAACTACACTGGGGACCAGAATTTGAGACTGGGATATGTCAGGAAACGCAAATCAGAGATAAGGGATAGGATTGAAACTACTGGATGGAAAATGAGCATTTACTGCTGAGAGCCATATTTCTGAAACTGAATTGTGTCACTAAACTTGAAGGGATCATTTTTCTCACTCTAGCTTGTGAAAAAGACTAATTGCTCTTGATTTAGGACAGAATGGGCATCGGTGATAGGATGTGCTGAAGAGTATTTGGGTTAGCTTTCAGTTTTGAATCACTGTTCTTTTCAGAAAGTTTGGAAGGGAAGATGCACAACCTGAAGTTGTCAGTTTTCTTCATTGCACTTTCTGTCACTCTGAGCTGTTTGGAAGCTACACCTATTGAGGGGTGAGTGACAAATAATCATGTTTATTTCTTTTTAGGGAAAAAGGTGTTCAGATTATTGCATGAGTTGCTTTTGCTTTCATGTCTTAAATAATATAAAAATAGAGTTATTCAAGCTCACTGTTTTATTGTTGTTCAGAGATTACTGTCTCTGGCTGATGATCTATCTGATGGTACTTCCAAGAGACAAGGATGGATGTTGCCTGTAATGTCACACAATACACTCTCAGGACTCAGTGAGGAAATGCCAGAACAACCAGCAGCAAAGACAAAAAGGTATTGATTTTCCTTGTTTCTTCCAGCCATATCAGATTGAATCATGAAGCAAACTTTGTTCCAGTGATATCCTGCTATTTGAGAGACTTTGCTTCTGCTTTTTTTCCTCAGGAAAAAAAAAAAAAAAGATATTAAAATATCCTTCTACTAAACAGAGCTTTCCTATAAGCATAAAGATCAGCTTTTCTGTAACAAAAAGATCAAAGCATTTAGGGTCGAAAGTGAAATCCAGGGACTTTGTTTCAAATCATTTGATCATTTTACGATTATAAACTTTCTTAAATTAAAGAGGCTGCAAACTCTACATTACCTTGTGAAGAAAGGTGCATTTTGCAAGCGCCTTCCTTTTTAAAAAGTTCATCAGATTTCCAAGCCTGGGGGGGAAAGAAAAGAAAACATACCCTTCTTAATAATACTGCAGCTCTACTGGAATGGAATTATTTTATGGTAAAAATGCTTTCAGTAATTAAGCAATTTTAAAATCACATAATTAAATATTAATCATAAGAAGAAGGAAAAGAAGAAATTGATTCTGAGAGAATTTCACTTGTCTGAAATATATTGTTATTTATAAATTCAATTTCAGGACCTCTGTGAGAACCAGTTGCTATTTGAACCTTGTGTGGTAAGGACTTGAATAAAACCAAAAGAAATATCCATGAAAGTCAATGGGAGGTTATATAAAGCCCTATGCAACAATTTTCTTGTAATGCAATTACACATTTAAAATATTAATTGCTTAAGAACTGCTGCCTATCTACTAATCAAGAACCTGTATAAGACAGACATTCCTTTCATAGCTGCCTTTCCTCTTGTATTATTAGATCAATACAAATAACTTCAAAAGGTTATATGACATTTTAGATGATAGATTTAATAATCAGTAAGCAAAGGAACACATTGGTAACTGCTCAGAGTTTGAAACTGGGATATAGCTGCTCTTCACAGTAAATTTTAGCCACAAAGTGATATCTAATTCATGCCATATCAGCATGAAGAAGTCCAAGAAAATATGCAACAACTCAGTAGGCAATCTCTGCGAGCAAGTATTTCTGTTTGAAGGAAGAACACAGTAATCTAAGAAACAAGTCTGAAAACCCAAGCTAACCATTACATTGCAATTTAAAAAAAACCCTCGTGCTACATAGGTTTTACGTGGAGTTCTGTAAATGATCTGTCGGTTCAGATCATAAAATGTTATTTCTAGATACGGATCCTTCCTCGGACACTCTTTAAAGTATCATTCAGCAAAGGATTTTCTCTCACCACAACAGAACTTTCAATTTGCTGGTGTTTCAAAAGAGATGTGGCAGGTTTTTTTTTTAGATGAAACCTCTGTTTAGTCAGAGCTAAGTGGGAAGAGAGACAGAGCAAAAGACCATCCTAAGTGATTCTGCAGTTGGCAGAAGCTGGCAATGCCTGCTACTTCTCATGATATGTGGTGCAGATGGGAGAAAGAGTCTTTGGGTTTAATCCACTTGCTGTGGACTGGAATATTACCACTCACTTCAGTGAGAGCAGGATGTAATTCT
Organism: Sturnus vulgaris; assembly: GCF_052056855.1. NCBI lineage: Eukaryota > Metazoa > Chordata > Aves > Passeriformes > Sturnidae > Sturnus > Sturnus vulgaris. The sequence continues at coordinate 371,793 of NW_028276372.1, forward strand.
GTGAAAACATGAGAACTGAATAAATGTTAGTGATCATCATTATGTTAGTAATCCTCATGATATCAGCAAGAGCTCTAAATAGATTTAGAAGTTCAGCTGAAAGTTAAACATTTAATCATTGCTTTCACTTTGTGTCTCACCTATACTATCATTACAGGTCTTCTAAATGTCATAAACTGCTGTGCAGGATATCAATAAAAACGACATATGACAGTTCATGTCTCTGCATTTGAATAACCTCCATCATTAAAACTGATAATAGCACCCAGCACAAGGATTTTTTTCAGGAACAAAGTAGGTGGTGGGAAGATTCTAATGTTCCTGTATTTGTGCACATATTAAAAGAACTCCCACATTAGCAGAGCTCAAATGACTATGAGAAGTGGCACACTCGATGGCTCATTGTTTGACTTACTGCTGGCTGTCTTTGTTTCACCTTGGCAGTCACCAGCTGGAGAAGAGGAGATGCAACACGGCCACGTGTGTGACGCAGCGCTTGGCCGATTTCCTGGTGCGCTCCAGCGGCAGCGCCGGGGCCCTTTACCCGCCCACCAACGTGGGCTCCAACACCTACGGAAAGAGGGACAGAGAGCCCCAGAGCCACGCACAGCTTTAGGCTCTGGAGATGGCTGCTGACACTAGAAGCTCAGTTTTTATTGTATCAACAACCTCTCGGTCATTTATTACTTGTAGAGTCTTACCAGTGCCTTGTTTTCTCTGTGTGTGTGGGGGGGTATGTGATTTATGTTCATCATTCCACCATGCATGTACAATGACATGCATAGGCTATTCTTTCAACCCCATTAAGAACTCCAGAAATCTGCTTGTTAAAATCCTTTGTAAAAATCTGTCACAATAATAAATGGAAAAGTAATGGCAACAATGTTATTATTATTATTATTATTATTATTATTATTATTATTATTATTATTATTATTATTATTATTATTATAAGGATGAAAAAGATAACCCATGATGTGTATGTCTTTATAGTCACAGTCTGGTAAGAGAAAGAAACCGCCTTAATTAAAGAACAATAAATATCAGAATGCTAGCAAAAGTTATGTCCTAATGAAAGTAAAACAGAAGAATCTTCTGTTTTTTAAACATCTACAGCATCTTGTCTGGTACAGTTGAAGGAACAACTAGATGAGAAAAGATGCTGCATTGTGCACCATAATCAGACAATTATGCAGTTAACTGATTGGCCTGTTTCCACTATAACATACAGCAAGCAAGGAAACGTGGTCTTGCAGCACAGACTTCTGTGCCTACTGAGCAGGGGATTTTAAGGATTTGCAGTTCTTATGTTAAGATGATATCAGTAAAATGTAAGCATAATAAGTATAATAATATATGTAAGTATAATAAATATGAATAAGAGATAGCTCTGATACAATCTAGGAGAAACTCCCGTCCTTGGGTATTCCTTTCCTTAACTACAGTAACAAAGGGAAGAGAAAAAACAATGAGTAGCTCAAGAACCAAAACACATCATAGAAACTCAGTAATTTTTTCCACTGGCATACTTAAATTGCTACCAAAATCCAGGGGAAATATTTCAGAGATGGGCAGACCTTAATGAGAATCTGACGGCATTATTTTCTCCTATCTCAGCCCAGAATCAGGGCAGGCTTAAAAACCTTTAAGTTCCTTTAAATTTTAAGCAAATTTTCATAGAGGTGAGCTGTTTCATTTCACAGAAATGGCTGTTTTGTCCACACTTCCTCAGTGAAGGGTTCACTGTTGTCCGAAAAACATTATTGTCCAATTATGAAAAACATTCAGCAGAACCTTAGTTCTGGAGAGGCAAATGAAAGTTCAATAACTGCCTTCAGTTGGTTTGTTTCTGTTACAAAGTATACCTCGAAATAGAAACATTTTTGCTAATTTAATGTTAAATGGCATATTCACTTCATTTCACACACAAAAAAATGCATGGGAATAAAAAGTACAGGATTCCTCCTGTAAAAAGTGTTATTAATTACTCTCTTTATTGAGGGAAGTTTCAACCTTCATTAAAGTTCTAATGGATATTAATTCTGAATTTTATTGAGAAAACCGTTTATATGCCATTGAACTAATACTTCTGCCGGCTTGAAATGCCTTCCATTCCAGTTACTTTTGAGTTACGCTGCACACACTGCGCTTAATTTGTTTTTCATTTAGAATATTTATATTTCAGAAAACAAATGAGAGAGAGGACAGCTTTGAAGTGTCACTGCGAGATTGTTTGTACAGAGCAGTAACCAAGTGGAGCCTTCCCTGTGGGTAGCTGCTGATCTCTAGGCTGATCCCAGCCCGGAATATGAGCCACGCTTTATGCACCAGATTTTGTTTTTTCAGCTACCATTTGACAAACACTAACAAAGCACAGGCTGTCCATGCACAGGACCAGTGAAACTGGGTACATTATTTTCTGCCTCACACACTCTCGAATCTGGTGGATTGGATACCAGCATCTATTTCACACAATCAAACTATTCCACAAATACTGAAAAATCTAACTCGGTTCCTAAGTCAGTGAAACCACCAAGAGAGAAAAGAGGGGGACCATCTCACCTGTCTTTAGCTCCTCTTTGTCTAACCAGTTGTCAGCGCTCTCCTGCTATTTGGTGGAGGAAGACTACTTCCAATTCATCCCAGCTTAGACACCTATTTTAGGATGGGATTAATCACGCCTGAAGTGCCTCTATTTCTTCGCTGATGATAGAGAGTGTCTAGACAATTAGCTGAAAATGAGCACTTAGATTTAAGATAACTAGAGTTAGTTGACAGGAATCTCATCTGCATTTGGTATGAACCGTTCAAACTAAAATCAAAGAGAAAAAGATTTGGTAAAAAAAAACCCCACACCACCAGCACCTCAGACTCCAAATCAACTTTCATTCTGAGCTACGTTAGTTAATTCATCAGCCAGAGCATCTTGAGAAACTTCCTTCAGTGAGATTTGTTCCCGCCCGTACTCCCTTGAGAAGACAGCTCTGCTCCCTCCCTCCTGCTGTTGCTGCACTTGGCCTCTCAGAGACGAAGCATCTAGCCATAGTAAGGCTGGATACAAGCACAGTCCAGGGCTAAATGAGCCAGGAAAAGAATGGACTGTAATGGAAAAAAGAAAATAAATACATTTATTTAATAATGAATTAATTACTAATAAGCATTTAAGCATTACTTCATCTGCTCTGGTCATGCCAGGCAAGCCGAGGGGGAGCCCCGGGCCGGGCAAGCCTGGTAAGCCGAGGGGGCGCCCCGAAGTGGGGGGGGGCCGCGCCGGGCCAGCTGGGGGGGGCGGGCCCCGGGGCTGGGCAAAACGGGGGGGCGGGCCTCGGCGCTGGGCAAGCCAGGCAATCCGAGGGGACGCTCCGGGTTGGTCATGCCGGGCAAGCCGAAGGGGGGGGGCTCCGGGTTGGGCAAGCCCCGCGGGGGCTCCGGGCTGGTCATGCCAGGCAAGCCGAGGGGGAGCCCCGGGCCGGGCAAGCCTGGTAAGCCGAGGGGGCGCCCCGAAGTGGGGGGGCCCCGCGCCGGGCCAGCTGGGGGGGGGCGGGCCACGGGGCTGGGCAAGCCGAAGGGGCGGTCCCTGGGGCTGAACAAGACGGGGGGGCGGGCCTCGGCGCTGGGCAAGCCAGGCAATCCGAGGGGACGCTCCGGGCTGGTCATGCCGGGCAAGCCGAAGGGGGGGAGCTCCGGGCTGGTCATGCCAGGCAAGCCGAGGGGGAGCCCCGGGCCGGGCAAGCCTGGTAAGCCGAGGGGGCGCCGAAGTAGTGGGGCCCCGCGCCGGGCCAGCTGGGGGGGGGCGGGCCCCGGGGCTGGGCAAGACGGGGGGGCGGGCCTCGGCGCTGGGCAAGCCAGGCAATCCGAGGGGACGCTCCGGGTTGGTCATGCCGGGCAAGCCGAAGCCGGGGGGCTCCGGGTTGGGCAAGCCCCGCGGGGGCTCCGGGCTGGTCATGCCAGGCAAGCCGGGGGGAGCCCCGGGCCGGGCAAGCCTGGTAAGCCGAGGGGGCGCCCCGAAGTGGGGGGGGCCCGCGCCGGGCCAGCTGGGGGGGGGCGGGCCACGGGGCTGGGCAAGCCGAAGGGGCGGTCCCTGGGGCTGAACAAGACGGGGGGTCGGGCCTCGGCGCTGGGCAAGCCAGGCAATCCGAGGGGACGCTCCGGGTTGGTCATGCCGGGCAAGCCGAAGCGGGGGGGCTCCGGGCTGGGCAAGCCCCGCGGGGGCTCCGGGCTGGTCATGCCAGGCAAGCCGGGGGGAGCCCCGGGCCGGGCAAGCCTGGTAAGCCGAGGGGGCGCCCCGAAGTGGGGGGGGCCCGCGCCGGGCCAGCTGGGGGGGGGCGGGCCCCGGGGCTGGGCAAAACGGGGGGGCGGGCCTCGGCGCTGGGCAAGCCAGGCAATCCGAGGGGACGCTCCGGGTTGGTCATGCCGGGCAAGCCGAAGCGGGGGGGCTCCGGGCTGGGCAAGCCCCGCGGGGGCTCCGGGCTGGTCATGCCAGACAAGCCGGGGGGAGCCCCGGGCCGGGCAAGCCTGGTAAGCCGAGGGGGCGCCCCGAAGTGGGGGGGGCCCGCGCCGGGCCAGCTGGGGGGGGGCGGGCCACGGGGCTGGGCAAGCCGAAGGGGCGGTCCCTGGGGCTGAACAAGACGGGGGGTCGGGCCTCGGCGCTGGGCAAGCCAGGCAATCCGAGGGGACGCTCCGGGTTGGTCATGCCGGGCAAGCCGAAGCGGGGGGGCTCCGGGCTGGGCAAGCCCCGCGGGGGCTCCGGGCTGGTCATGCCAGGCAAGCCGGGGGGAGCCCCGGGCCGGGCAAGCCTGGTAAGCCGAGGGGGCGCCCCGAAGTGGGGGGGGCCCGCGCCGGGCCAGCTGGGGGGGGGCGGGCCCCGGGGCTGGGCAAAACGGGGGGGGCGGGCCTCGGCGCTGGGCAAGCCAGGCAATCCGAGGGGACGCTCCGGGTTGGTCATGCCGGGCAAGCCGAAGCGGGGGGGCTCCGGGCTGGGCAAGCCCCGCGGGGGCTCCGGGCTGGTCATGCCAGACAAGCCGGGGGGAGCCCCGGGCCGGGCAAGCCTGGTAAGCCGAGGGGGCGCCCCGAAGTGGGGGGGGCCCGCGCCGGGCCAGCTGGGGGGGGGCGGGCCACGGGGCTGGGCAAGCCGAAGGGGCGGTCCCTGGGGCTGAACAAGACGGGGGGTCGGGCCTCGGCGCTGGGCAAGCCAGGCAATCCGAGGGGACGCTCCGGGTTGGTCATGCCGGGCAAGCCGAAGCGGGGGGGCTCCGGGCTGGGCAAGCCCCGCGGGGGCTCCGGGCTGGTCATGCCAGGCAAGCCGGGGGGAGCCCCGGGCCGGGCAAGCCTGGTAAGCCGAGGGGGCGCCGAAGTAGTGGGGCCCCGCGCCGGGCCAGCTGGGGGGGGGCGGGCCCCGGGGCTCTGCAAGACGGGGGGGCGGGCCTCGGCGCTGGGCAAGCCAGGCAATCCGAGGGGACGCTCCGGGTTGGTCATGCCGGGCAAGCCGAAGCGGGGGGGCTCCGGGCTGGGCAAGCCCCGCGGGGGCTCCGGGCTGGTCATGCCAGACAAGCCGGGGGGAGCCCCGGGCCGGGCAAGCCTGGTAAGCCGAGGGGGCGCCCCGAAGTGGGGGGGGCCCGCGCCGGGCCAGCTGGGGGGGGGCGGGCCACGGGGCTGGGCAAGCCGAAGGGGCGGTCCCTGGGGCTGAACAAGACGGGGGGGCGGGCCTCGGCGCTGGGCAAGCCAGGCAATCCGAGGGGACGCTCCGGGCTGGTCATGCCGGGCAAGCCGAAGGGGGGGAGCTCCGGGCTGGTCATGCCAGGCAAGCCGAGGGGGAGCCCCGGGCCGGGCAAGCCTGGTAAGCCGAGGGGGCGCCGAAGTAGTGGGGCCCCGCGCCGGGCCAGCTGGGGGGGGGCGGGCCCCGGGGCTGGGCAAGACGGGGGGGCGGGCCTCGGCGCTGGGCAAGCCAGGCAATCCGAGGGGACGGTCCGGGCTGGTCATGCAAGGCAAGCCGAAGGGTGGGGGGGCCCCCGTCCAGGCAAGCCGGGGGGGGGCCCTGTCCGGGCAAGCCGGGGCGGGGGCTCCGGGCTGGTCATGCCAGGCAAGCCGAGGGGGAGCCCCGGGCCGGGCAAGCCTGGTAAGCCGAGGGGGCGCCCCGAAGTGGGGGGGCCCCGCGCCGGGCCAGCTGGGGGGGGGGCGGGCCCCGGGGCTGGGCAAGACGGGGGGGCGGGCCTCGGCGCTGGGCAAGCCAGGCAATCCGAGGGGGCGCTCCGGGCTGGTCATGCCGGGCAAGCCGAAGGGTGGGGGGGCCCCTGTCCAGGCAAGCCGGGGGGGGGGCTCCGGGCAGGACTTGCCAGGCAAGCAGGGCGGGGGGCCCGGTCCGGGCATTCCTAAGGGGTTGCCCCGGTCCGGGGAAGCCGGGGCGGGGGGCCCCGGGGGGGGCAAGGCGGGGGGGAGAGCCCCAGGCCGGGCATGCCGGGTGGGGGGGGAGGTAGCCCGGGTTCGGGCAAGCCGATGGGGCGGTCCCTGGGGCTGGGCAAGACGGGGGGCAGGCCTCGGGGCTGGGCAAGCCGGGATGGGGGTCCCCAGCCTTGGCTACACGAATGGGCGGCGGGGGGACGGTCCCGGGCCGGGCATGCTGGGGGGGGACGGTCCCAGGCTGGGCAAGGCGGGGGCGGGGGACGGTCCTGGGCCGGGCAAGGCGGGGGCATGGCCCGGCCCCTCAGTGTCCTACCCGGAGCCGGCCCCCGGGTGACACTGTGGCTTTGCAGGGCTGGAGAACTTGGTGTCCGTCGCCAAGACGCTGCCGTTGCCCCACGTGTACGATGTCGTGGAAGGACACGTGAAAATTTCTGTGGAATGTGCTGAGATATTCAAACTTCTCAATGCAGAAAGGAAGCCTGAAAGTGAAATAAGTTGCATATGGGGGTTGTAATTCAGGGACTAGCAGCTGCAATCCCAACAATCTCACGCTGGAGAAGAACCAAGAAAAGGTCGCCAAGGAATGGGCACAGCCCCCAAGGCTGCCAGAGCTCCAGGAGCGTTTGGACAATACCCTCAGGGGTGCCCAGGGTGGGATTGTTGGGGTGTCTGTGCAGGGCCGATTGTTGGACTGGATGATCTTTGTGGGTCCTTTCCAGCTCAGAAAATTCAGCGGTTCTGTGAATAAATGCTTTGTGGTGTAAATAACTCTTAATAATCTAATATGGTTTTGGGTTTGTGTTTTTTTTTTTTTTTTTTGTTGTTTTTTTTTCCTGGAAGTAGCAGTGGCAGAAGCACCTACCAAGTGCCAGATGCTCTTTTCTGTTTGTGGGTGTTACTGGCTTTAGTGACACACACAACCAATAGTCCTGTGTAAATCAGGCTGTTAGGGTTCTTGAAGTGTTATCAAAATACCTTTTAGGAAATAAGGAGATCAATAGAAGCAGTTAAAAAAGCAAAACTAAAGTAAGCTAGTGAAAGTAAATGTTTTTAGATACCTCTCTTATACATCAGTATTCCTCAGATGCCATTGGTAAAGTTGACCTCATTTTTCTCATTTCAGCTGGGCACGATTAGTCCTCATCAGAATATGATGAATGAACAAAGAGTTCAACAGCTTTTCACTGTGAATGCTGGTGCAGCATTGCTAACTGCTTGCAATGTAGTATGGCATTGCATGTCTTTTTAACCATCACTTGCTGTTCTTTGCCTTTCAGTATTGTTTTTGTCTGTGTCATGTTCAGTGACAGCCTTTGCTCAATATCCTATTGCTGACAGGGGCTGATGTTTGTAATGGGCACAGCCCCGGTGCTGTACGGTTTCTGGATTCTTCTGGAAGGAATTAATTATGAGACTGGAACAGCCCCAATGTTTTCTTCCAGCATATTTCATTTTTTTCCTCCACTTGGGAGCAACCATCACTTGAAGCATTGGTTTCTTGAAACTACATGCTCTCAGAAGTGATCTTTTCCAAGAGGAAGCATTAATTTGGGAGAGAATCTAGAAGTTAATGTCACTTTCATATGTGGAAGCTTTCCTCTTGGAGGGGGGTTATTCTTTTTATTAATGGCGGTTGTTACTGTTTGCTCAGGTAATAATTTCAAGTCAGATATTAACTTACTTTTCTGTCCTGCAGATGCTGTTAATCTTTCAAGCTCTGGAAGCCATTTTACTGAGGACAGCCAGCGACCTCTCGCATTTTTCTGTTGTGGGAATGAACATTGTCAAAAAGTTGATTAATTCCTATGTGAAACTGATCTATGCTGCTTTGTATTCTGAAAATTGCAAGTAAGTCTTCTTGGTGACCTGGTGGAGGATCTCTGCCAATTGGTCTGGAGGGACTGGACATCGCAAAATTCATCTTGACTTATTGCTAATAATCTCCTTTTATTTAATAATCCTTTTCCACTTGTCATAAAATAATTGCCTGTGGCAGTCTTTGGAAAGTGGAAGCTCTGATACATCAGACAATCCAGTGCTGTAGGATACTTTCCTGAAGCTGTGGTTTTCATCAGTTGGGCCTGTCCTAGTGAGAGGTTTAAGGTAGTATCTCCAGCAAATTCTATGGAACAGAATGAACTGCTCTCAGGGAAAAGCTGAATTATTTCGTAAAGTATATTTTCGGGATAAACCAGAGCTAATCTATAGTATTCAGAAAGGACGTTTTAGGGCGGAATCTGAGGTGATTTCTGAGGGACAGAATGAAGTTGTCGCAGGGGAAAGCTGAGTTACTGTGCAGTGGATTTTGTGGGCTTCAAGATGAGGTATCCTGTGTTTCACTGAGGGAGAAGCAGGAGCTGTGAATTGTGCTGAGGGCCATGGGGACACCGAGGGAGATGCAGGTGCCGCGAGTGAGGTTCGGGTGTCTTGAGGAACACGGAGGGGCCAAGTGTCTGAGCGAGTGTGGCTGAGCGAGAGGGAGGTGCCTGACTGCGTGTGTGCTGGGTGACCTCCCTGTAAGCAGGGCTGGGTCTTTGCTTTGCTGCCCTTGGCCTTTTGCCACTGTTGCTGCTTTGGCTGGCTGGAGAGCGGGGCGACCCTATAAAAGGACAGTGAGAGCCCCAGTGTGTGCAGGCCAGGGGGGAAATGGAGCTCCCCCAGGCCACCCTGTAAGCAGGGCAGGGCCTTTTGCCCACGGCCCTTGGCTTTGTGCCTTGGCCACCCCTGAAGCCCCTCAGCATTTTTAGGCCTTTATGGCCTCCCTGCAGCCCCCCTGGGGCAGGCGTGAAGCTTTGGTCTCCTGCTCAGCGGAGGCAGGGCCCCCACAGGCCCTGTGAGCAGTGACAAAAGCAGTTATCTGTGTTTAAGGTCTGAGTTTCTGGTGCAACACTGAGCATCCATTACTGTTGGTTTGTTTTAGGCTTGGACTTGTATAAAGGTGAGACTCCCCCCTCACCAATGGGCCAAGAGAGATGGTTTCCTGCAGTCCTGAGAACTTAGGAAGTATTCCAGGAGTCTGTGATGAAGCCTTGATCTTTTCCTGTTTGGACATGCCATTCAGGAAGAGGTGAGTAGCTATGGTGATTTGAGGAGGTAAGGTGGATTGGTGTGGGTCCACTCATGGTTGAGCAATGCCACATCACTTTGTCCCCCCCTCAGCCACGCATAGCCTGTGATGACGGTGTCAGGCTCTGCGTGTGGCCGAATCCTGTGGCCCGAGGGCGCAGGCATTGTCAGGAGATGGTGAGCATCAAAATTGTCAGGTTTTGGGTGATGGTGCTCCTGAGATAATGCACTAATATTTGATTTCATTAATTGCAGTTGACATCAGTGACAGCAGCGCTTTGAGAGCACGGAATTGTCAGAGGATGAGATGGCCTTCCTTCACACCTGCCATGGGCTCACATCCCCTGATGTCCGTGAGATAAGTGAAGGGCTTCCACCCACAGGGGGGATGGAAGTGGGATGTGGGGTCAGGACTCTTTGGACGGGGTTTTTGAGTCAGGTTTGGAGATGAGGATGTCTAAGCTGAGTCCCCTATGGACATATGTAGTGTAGATCTGAAGATGCTGAGGTGCACAGGGCAGAGCGGCCCTGGTGTTTGTTGTGTCATTTGTCTATCGTGCAGTGTGTGTCTCGTGTGGCATGTCTTTTCCCTTTGCCCTTCAAGGTTCTTTTTGGAAACTCTGACATCATTCTTAGCATCTCTCATTGCTGCTTTCCTCTGCCTGGCACTGCTACAATCAAACCTTTGACCCAAGGGATTGGACAGGTATTAGAATCTGACTGGATGCTTCTCAAGAGAGATGAGATGTCTTTTTTAAAGGTCTTGTTCTGTGCACTGGAGAGATGCCTTGTACTGGATTAGGACTTGCAGGAGTGTGAAGATAGGTAGTGGATTCTGAGCGTAGGATTCTCGTGCATCCATCTTTGCGGTTCTTGGAATGAATCGTCCTGTTAGCGTCTTGTTCCTGCCGGCTTCTCTGAGCCTCATCAGGTCAGCGTCGCTCTCATCTCGACCGTGTCCTTCCTCGTTCTCTCCGTGCTTGCAGTCGCTCTTCTGAATGAGTTTTGTCTTGCTGTTGCGTCCCCTTGTTTGTCATCCCCTGTGTCAGAGGCGTTTGCGTGTCTGGCCTGGGATCGTTCTGCCCTGCTGCGCAGTGTGAGAGTGGGGGTAAAAGCATAAATGCTGGGGACTTGAAATTTGTAATGCAGAGTATATTTGGATTCTGGATGGTTTTCCTAGGTAGAAACAAGGCCTCTGGAGCTGTGCAGGGCTTTAACCTTTGTCATAACTTCCTTTCAGATGCAGATGGTTTAAATCAGAAGCAGAGCGCCCCATTGTGGGTGAGGGGGTTGCCCCAAGCAGGTCGGTGACTGTTTGTCCTCGCCGGGGAAGCATAAGTGGTGGCTGTGTTACAGCACTGTTCTTTCTCTTTATTTTTAGGAAGTGATGGTGGATATCAGCTGTCAGGTGGAAGTGGGCAAGGTGAGCAGTGACAGAAGCAGTTATTTGTGGTAAAGGTCTCAATTTCTGGTGCAAGTCTAAGCGTCCGTTACTGTTGGTGTGTTTTAGGCATTGCACTTTTATTAAGGTGAGACCCCTCCTCGCTAAGAAAAGTGGTTTTGCACTGTCCTGAGAACTCGGGAAGTATTCCAGGAGCCTGTGATGAAGCCTTGACCTTTTCCTGTTTGGAGATGCCATCCAGGTAACCTTCAGGAATAGGTAAGGAGCTGTGGTGAGTTGGGGAGGTAGGGTGGAGTAGTGTGGGTGCACTCAAGTTTGAGCAATGTCGCATCACCTTGTCCCCCCCTCAGCCACGCATACCCTGTGATGACGGCGTCAGGCTCTGCGTGTGGCCGAAGCGTGCGGCCCTCCAGTGTTGTCAGGAGATGGTGAGCGGCAGAATTGTCATGTTTTGGCTGATGGTGCTGCTCAGATCATACACTGATGGTTGATTTCATTTATAGCGGCTGACATGAGTGACAGCAGCCTGGTGAGAACATGAAATTGCAGAGGATGAGGTGGCCTCCCTTTACAACTGCCGTGGGTTCGCATCTTCGGACGTCGGAGAGATAAGTCGAGGGCTTCCGCCCACAGGGAGGATGAAAGCGGGATGTGGATTCGGGACTCTGCGGGAGGGATTTTTGAGCCAGCTTTGGAGATGGGGGTGTCCAAGATGTGTGCCCTTTGGCCATATAAAGGGTAAGTCCTGTAATGCTGACGTGCGCAGGGCAGAGCGGCCCTGGTGTCTGTCGTGTCATTTGTCTATCGTGCAGTGTGTGTCTTTAGTGTGTCTTGTGTGGCATGTCTTTTGCCTTTGTCCTTCGAGGGGCTTATTGGGACCTCTAGCATCATTCTTAGCATCTGTATTCCCACCTTTCCTGTCCCTGCGCCGGTGCCATCAAACCTTTGAGTCGGGAGCTAGGACAGGCATCAGAATCTCATCTCTCTTTAGAAGCATCCAATCAGAAGTGTTTTACTGTCTTATTCTGAGCTGCCATTGACAGCTGTGCACTGCAGAGATCCATTTTTAGTGGAGTAGGACTTGCAGGAGTGTGAAGATAGGTAGTGGATTCTGAGCGTAGGGTTCTCGTGCATCCATCTTTGCCGTTCTTGGAATGAATCGTCCTGTTAGCGTCTTGTTCCTGCCGGCTTCTCTGAGCCTCATCAGGTCAGCGTCGCTCTCATCTCGACCGTGTCCTTCCTCGTTCTCTCCGTGCTTGCAGTCGCTCTTCTGAATGAGTTTTCTCTTGCTGTTGCGTCCCCTTGTTTGTCATCCCCTGTGTCAGAGGCGTTTGCGTGTCTGGCCTGGGATCGTTCTGCCCTGCTGCGCAGTGTGGGAGTGGGGGTAAAAGCATAAATGCTGGGGACTTGAAATTTGTAATGCAGAGTATATTTGGATTCTGGATGGTTTTCCTAGGTAGAAACAAGGCCTCTGGAGCTGTGCAGGGCTTTAACCTTTGTCATAACTTCCTTTCAGATGCAGATGGTTTAAATCAGAAGCAGAGCGCCCCATTGTGGGTGAGGGGGTTGCCCCAAGCAGGTCGGTGACTGTTTGTCCTCGCCGGGGAAGCATAAGTGGTGGCTGTGTTACAGCACTGTTCTTTCTCTTTATTTTTAGGAAGTGATGGTGGATATCAGCTGTCAGGTGGAAATGGGCAAGGTGAGCAGTGACAGAAGCAGTTATTTGTGGTAAAGGTCTCAATTTCTGGTGCAAGTCTAAGCGTCCGTTACTGTTGGTGTGTTTTAGGCATTGCACTTTTATTAAGGTGAGACCCCTCCTCGCTAAGAAAAGTGGTTTTGCACTGTCCTGAGAACTCGGGAAGTATTCCAGGAGCCTGTGATGAAGCCTTGACCTTTTCCTGTTTGGAGATGCCATCCAGGTAACCTTCAGGAATAGGTAAGGAGCTGTGGTGAGTTGGGGAGGTAGGGTGGAGTAGTGTGGGTGCACTCAAGTTTGAGCAATGTCGCATCACCTTGTCCCCCCCTCAGCCACGCATACCCTGTGATGACGGCGTCAGGCTCTGCGTGTGGCCGAATCCTGTGGCCCGAGGGTGCGGGCATTGTCAGGAGATGGTGAGCATCAAAATTGTCGTGTTTAGGCCGATGGTGCTGCTGTGATCATGCATTGATTTCCTTTATTGCTACTGCCATCCATGACAGCAGCGCTTTGAGAGCGCAGAATTGCCAGAGGACGAGGCAGCCTACCTTCGCACCTGCTGTGGGTTCGCATCCCCACACGTCCGAGAGATAAGTGAAGGGCTTGCACGCACAGGGAGGATGGAAGTTGGATATGGGGTCAAGACCCTGCGGGAGGGATTTTTGAGTCATGTTTGGAGCCGAGGACGTCCAGGCTGTGTCCCCTTGGACCATTTCAGGTGTCGGTTTGAGGATGCCGAGGTGCACAGGGCAGAGCGGTCCTGGTGTTTGTTGTGTCACTTGTCTATCGTGCTCTGTGTATCTTTAGTGTGTCTCGTGTGGCATGTCTTTTCCCTTTGCCCTTCAAGGTTCTTTCTGGAAACTCTGGCGTCATTCTTGCCATCTCTGATTGCTTCCTTCCTCAGCCTGGCACCGGTACCCTCAAACCTTTGATTCAGGAGCTTGGACAGGCATCGTTATCTGATTGGATGCGTCTCTAGAGAGATGAGATGTCTTTTTTAAGGTCTTGTTCTCTGCGCTGCAGAGATCGATTTTCAGTGGAGTAGGACTTGCAGGAGTGTGAAGATAGGTAGAGGATTCTGAGCGTAGGATTCTCAGGCATCCATCTTTGCGGTTCTTGGAATGAATCGTCCTGTTTGCGTCTTGTTCCTGCCGGCTTCTCTGAGCCTCATCAGGTCAGCGTCGCTCTCATCTCGACCGTGTCCTTCCTCGTTCTCTCGGTTCTTGCAGTCGCTCTTCTGAATGAGTTTTCTCTTGCTGTTGCGTCCCCTTGTTTGTCATCCCCTGTGTCAGAGGCGTTTGCGTGTCTGGCCTGGGATCGTTCTGCCCTGCTGCGCAGTGTGGGAGTGGGGGTAAAAGCATAAATGCTGGGGACTTGAAATTTGTAATGCAGAGTATATTTGGATTCTGGATGGTTTTCCTAGGTAGAAACAAGGCCTCTGGAGCTGTGCAGGGCTTTAACCTTTGTCATAACTTCCTTTCAGATGCAGATGGTTTAAATCAGAAGCAGAGCGCCCCATTGTGGGTGAGGGGGTTGCCCCAAGCAGGTCGGTGACTGTCCTCGCCGGGGAAGCATAAGTGGTGGCTGTGTTACAGCACTGTTCTTTCTCTTTATTTTTAGGAAGTGATGGTGGATATCAGCTGTCAGGTGGAAATGGGCAAGGTGAGCAGTGACAGAAGCAGTTATTTGTGGTAAAGGTCTCAATTTCTGGTGCAAGTCTAAGCGTCCGTTACTGTTGGTGTGTTTTAGGCATTGCACTTTTATTAAGGTGAGACCCCTCCTCGCTAAGAAAAGTGGTTTTGCACTGTCCTGAGAACTCGGGAAGTATTCCAGGAGCCTGTGATGAAGCCTTGACCTTTTCCTGTTTGGAGATGCCATCCAGGTAACCTTCAGGAATAGGTAAGGAGCTGTGGTGAGTTGGGGAGGTAGGGTGGAGTAGTGTGGGTGCACTCAAGTTTGAGCAATGTCGCATCACCTTGTCCCCCCCTCAGCCACGCATACCCTGTGATGACGGCGTCAGGCTCTGCGTGTGGCCGAAGCGTGCGGCCCTCCAGTGTTGTCAGGAGATGGTGAGCGGCAGAATTGTCATGTTTTGGCTGATGGTGCTGCTCAGATCATACACTGATGGTTGATTTCATTTATAGCGGCTGACATGAGTGACAGCAGCCTGGTGAGAACATGAAATTGCAGAGGATGAGGTGGCCTCCCTTTACAACTGCCGTGGGTTCGCATCTTCGGACGTCGGAGAGATAAGTCGAGGGCTTCCGCCCACAGGGAGGATGAAAGCGGGATGTGGATTCGGGACTCTGCGGGAGGGATTTTTGAGCCAGCTTTGGAGATGGGGGTGTCCAAGATGTGTGCCCTTTGGCCATATAAAGGGTAAGTCCTGTAATGCTGACGTGCGCAGGGCAGAGCGGCCCTGGTGTCTGTCGTGTCATTTGTCTATCGTGCAGTGTGTGTCTTTAGTGTGTCTTGTGTGGCATGTCTTTTGCCTTTGTCCTTCGAGGGGCTTATTGGGACCTCTAGCATCATTCTTAGCATCTGTATTCCCACCTTTCCTGTCCCTGCGCCGGTGCCATCAAACCTTTGAGTCGGGAGCTAGGACAGGCATCAGAATCTCATCTCTCTTTAGAAGCATCCAATCAGAAGTGTTTTACTGTCTTATTCTGAGCTGCCATTGACAGCTGTGCACTGCAGAGATCCATTTTTAGTGGAGTAGGACTTGCAGGAGTGTGAAGATAGGTAGTGGATTCTGAGCGTAGGGTTCTCGTGCATCCATCTTTGCCGTTCTTGGAATGAATCGTCCTGTTAGCGTCTTGTTCCTGCCGGCTTCTCTGAGCCTCATCAGGTCAGCGTCGCTCTCATCTCGACCGTGTCCTTCCTCGTTCTCTCCGTGCTTGCAGTCGCTCTTCTGAATGAGTTTTCTCTTGCTGTTGCGTCCCCTTGTTTGTCATCCCCTGTGTCAGAGGCGTTTGCGTGTCTGGCCTGGGATCGTTCTGCCCTGCTGCGCAGTGTGGGAGTGGGGGTAAAAGCATAAATGCTGGGGACTTGAAATTTGTAATGCAGAGTATATTTGGATTCTGGATGGTTTTCCTAGGTAGAAACAAGGCCTCTGGAGCTGTGCAGGGCTTTAACCTTTGTCATAACTTCCTTTCAGATGCAGATGGTTTAAATCAGAAGCAGAGCGCCCCATTGTGGGTGAGGGGGTTGCCCCAAGCAGGTCGGTGACTGTTTGTCCTCGCCGGGGAAGCATAAGTGGTGGCTGTGTTACAGCACTGTTCTTTCTCTTTATTTTTAGGAAGTGATGGTGGATATCAGCTGTCAGGTGGAAATGGGCAAGGTGAGCAGTGACAGAAGCAGTTATTTGTGGTAAAGGTCTCAATTTCTGGTGCAAGTCTAAGCGTCCGTTACTGTTGGTGTGTTTTAGGCATTGCACTTTTATTAAGGTGAGACCCCTCCTCGCTAAGAAAAGTGGTTTTGCACTGTCCTGAGAACTCGGGAAGTATTCCAGGAGCCTGTGATGAAGCCTTGACCTTTTCCTGTTTGGAGATGCCATCCAGGTAACCTTCAGGAATAGGTAAGGAGCTGTGGTGAGTTGGGGAGGTAGGGTGGAGTAGTGTGGGTGCACTCAAGTTTGAGCAATGTCGCATCACCTTGTCCCCCCCTCAGCCACGCATACCCTGTGATGACGGCGTCAGGCTCTGGGTGTGGCCGAATCCTGTGGCCCGAGGGTGCGGGCATTGTCAGGAGATGGTGAGCATCAAAATTGTCGTGTTTAGGCCGATGGTGCTGCTGTGATCATGCATTGATTTCCTTTATTGCTACTGCCATCCATGGCAGCAGCGCTTTGAGAGCGCAGAATTGCCAGAGGACCAGGCAGCCTACCTTCGCACCTGCTGTGGGTTCGCATCCCCACACGTCCGAGAGATAAGTGAAGGGCTTGCACGCACAGGGAGGATGGAAGTTGGATATGGGGTCAAGACCCTGCGGGAGGGATTTTTGAGTCATGTTTGGAGCCGAGGACGTCCAGGCTGTGTCCCCTTGGACCATTTCAGGTGTCGGTTTGAGGATGCCGAGGTGCACAGGGCAGAGCGGTCCTGGTGTTTGTTGTGTCACTTGTCTATCGTGCTCTGTGTATCTTTAGTGTGTCTCGTGTGGCATGTCTTTTCCCTTTGCCCTTCAAGGTTCTTTCTGGAAACTCTGGCGTCATTCTTGCCATCTCTGATTGCTTCCTTCCTCAGCCTGGCACCGGTACCCTCAAACCTTTGATTCAGGAGCTTGGACAGGCATCGTTATCTGATTGGATGCGTCTCAAGAGAGATGAGATGTCTTTTTTAAGGTCTTGTTCTCTGCGCTGCAGAGTTCGATTTTCAGTGGAGTAGGACTTGCAGGAGTGTGAAGATAGGTAGAGGATTCTGAGCGTAGGATTCTCAGGCATCCATCTTTGCGGTTCTTGGAATGAATCGTCCTGTTAGCGTCTTGTTCCTGCCGGCTTCGCTGAGCCTCATCAGGTCAGCGTCGCTCTCATCTCGACCGTGTCCTTCCTCGTTCTCTCCGTGCTTGCAGTCGCTCTTCTGAATGAGTTTTCTCTGGCTGTTGCGTCCCCTTGTTTGTCATCCCCTGTGTCAGAGGCGTTTGCGTGTCTGGCCTGGGATCGTTCTGCCCTGCTGCGCAGTGTGGGAGTGGGGGTAAAAGCATAAATGCTGGGGACTTGAAATTTGTAATGCAGAGTATATTTGGATTCTGGATGGTTTTCCTAGGTAGAAACAAGGCCTCTGGAGCTGTGCAGGGCTTTAACCTTTGTCATAACTTCCTTTCAGATGCAGATGGTTTAAATCAGAAGCAGAGCGCCCCATTGTGGGTGAGGGGGTTGCCCCAAGCAGGTCGGTGACTGTTTGTCCTCGCCGGGGAAGCATAAGTGGTGGCTGTGTTACAGCACTGTTCTTTCTCTTTATTTTTAGGAAGTGATGGTGGATATCAGCTGTCAGGTGGAAGTGGGCAAGGTGAGCAGTGACAGAAGCAGTTATTTGTGGTAAAGGTCTCAATTTCTGGTGCAAGTCTAAGCGTCCGTTACTGTTGGTGTGTTTTAGGCATTGCACTTTTATTAAGGTGAGACCCCTCCTCGCTAAGAAAAGTGGTTTTGCACTGTCCTGAGAACTCGGGAAGTATTCCAGGAGCCTGTGATGAAGCCTTGACCTTTTCCTGTTTGGAGATGCCATCCAGGTAACCTTCAGGAATAGGTAAGGAGCTGTGGTGAGTTGGGGAGGTAGGGTGGAGTAGTGTGGGTGCACTCAAGTTTGAGCAATGTCGCATCACCTTGTCCCCCCCTCAGCCACGCATACCCTGTGATGACGGCGTCAGGCTCTGCGTGTGGCCGAAGCGTGCGGCCCTCCAGTGTTGTCAGGAGATGGTGAGCGGCAGAATTGTCATGTTTTGGCTGATGGTGCTGCTCAGATCATACACTGATGGTTGATTTCATTTATAGCGGCTGACATGAGTGACAGCAGCCTGGTGAGAACATGAAATTGCAGAGGATGAGGTGGCCTCCCTTTACAACTGCCGTGGGTTCGCATCTTCGGACGTCGGAGAGATAAGTCGAGGGCTTCCGCCCACAGGGAGGATGAAAGCGGGATGTGGATTCGGGACTCTGCGGGAGGGATTTTTGAGCCAGCTTTGGAGATGGGGGTGTCCAAGATGTGTGCCCTTTGGCCATATAAAGGGTAAGTCCTGTAATGCTGACGTGCGCAGGGCAGAGCGGCCCTGGTGTCTGTCGTGTCATTTGTCTATCGTGCAGTGTGTGTCTTTAGTGTGTCTTGTGTGGCATGTCTTTTGCCTTTGTCCTTCGAGGGGCTTATTGGGACCTCTAGCATCATTCTTAGCATCTGTATTCCCACCTTTCCTGTCCCTGCGCCGGTGCCATCAAACCTTTGAGTCGGGAGCTAGGACAGGCATCAGAATCTCATCTCTCTTTAGAAGCATCCAATCAGAAGTGTTTTACTGTCTTATTCTGAGCTGCCATTGACAGCTGTGCACTGCAGAGATCCATTTTTAGTGGAGTAGGACTTGCAGGAGTGTGAAGATAGGTAGTGGATTCTGAGCGTAGGGTTCTCGTGCATCCATCTTTGCCGTTCTTGGAATGAATCGTCCTGTTAGCGTCTTGTTCCTGCCGGCTTCTCTGAGCCTCATCAGGTCAGCGTCGCTCTCATCTCGACCGTGTCCTTCCTCGTTCTCTCCGTGCTTGCAGTCGCTCTTCTGAATGAGTTTTCTCTTGCTGTTGCGTCCCCTTGTTTGTCATCCCCTGTGTCAGAGGCGTTTGCGTGTCTGGCCTGGGATCGTTCTGCCCTGCTGCGCAGTGTGGGAGTGGGGGTAAAAGCATAAATGCTGGGGACTTGAAATTTGTAATGCAGAGTATATTTGGATTCTGGATGGTTTTCCTAGGTAGAAACAAGGCCTCTGGAGCTGTGCAGGGCTTTAACCTTTGTCATAACTTCCTTTCAGATGCAGATGGTTTAAATCAGAAGCAGAGCGCCCCATTGTGGGTGAGGGGGTTGCCCCAAGCAGGTCGGTGACTGTTTGTCCTCGCCGGGGAAGCATAAGTGGTGGCTGTGTTACAGCACTGTTCTTTCTCTTTATTTTTAGGAAGTGATGGTGGATATCAGCTGTCAGGTGGAAATGGGCAAGGTGAGCAGTGACAGAAGCAGTTATTTGTGGTAAAGGTCTCAATTTCTGGTGCAAGTCTAAGCGTCCGTTACTGTTGGTGTGTTTTAGGCATTGCACTTTTATTAAGGTGAGACCCCTCCTCGCTAAGAAAAGTGGTTTTGCACTGTCCTGAGAACTCGGGAAGTATTCCAGGAGCCTGTGATGAAGCCTTGACCTTTTCCTGTTTGGAGATGCCATCCAGGTAACCTTCAGGAATAGGTAAGGAGCTGTGGTGAGTTGGGGAGGTAGGGTGGAGTAGTGTGGGTGCACTCAAGTTTGAGCAATGTCGCATCACCTTGTCCCCCCCTCAGCCACGCATACCCTGTGATGACGGCGTCAGGCTCTGCGTGTGGCCGAATCCTGTGGCCCGAGGGTGCGGGCATTGTCAGGAGATGGTGAGCATCAAAATTGTCGTGTTTAGGCCGATGGTGCTGCTGTGATCATGCATTGATTTCCTTTATTGCTACTGCCATCCATGACAGCAGCGCTTTGAGAGCGCAGAATTGCCAGAGGACGAGGCAGCCTACCTTCGCACCTGCTGTGGGTTCGCATCCCCACACGTCCGAGAGATAAGTGAAGGGCTTGCACGCACAGGGAGGATGGAAGTTGGATATGGGGTCAAGACCCTGCGGGAGGGATTTTTGAGTCATGTTTGGAGCCGAGGACGTCCAGGCTGTGTCCCCTTGGACCATTTCAGGTGTCGGTTTGAGGATGCCGAGGTGCACAGGGCAGAGCGGTCCTGGTGTTTGTTGTGTCACTTGTCTATCGTGCTCTGTGTATCTTTAGTGTGTCTCGTGTGGCATGTCTTTTCCCTTTGCCCTTCAAGGTTCTTTCTGGAAACTCTGGCGTCATTCTTGCCATCTCTGATTGCTTCCTTCCTCAGCCTGGCACCGGTACCCTCAAACCTTTGATTCAGGAGCTTGGACAGGCATCGTTATCTGATTGGATGCGTCTCAAGAGAGATGAGATGTCTTTTTTAAGGTCTTGTTCTCTGCGCTGCAGAGATCGATTTTCAGTGGAGTAGGACTTGCAGGAGTGTGAAGATAGGTAGAGGATTCTGAGCGTAGGATTCTCAGGCATCCATCTTTGCGGTTCTTGGAATGAATCGTCCTGTTTGCGTCTTGTTCCTGCCGGCTTCTCTGAGCCTCATCAGGTCAGCGTCGCTCTCATCTCGACCGTGTCCTTCCTCGTTCTCTCGGTTCTTGCAGTCGCTCTTCTGAATGAGTTTTCTCTGGCTGTTGCGTCCCCTTGTTTGTCATCCCCTGTGTCAGAGGCGTTTGCGTGTCTGGCCTGGGATCGTTCTGCCCTGCTGCGCAGTGTGGGAGTGGGGGTAAAAGCATAAATGCTGGGGACTTGAAATTTGTAATGCAGAGTATATTTGGATTCTGGATGGTTTTCCTAGGTAGAAACAAGGCCTCTGGAGCTGTGCAGGGCTTTAACCTTTGTCATAACTTCCTTTCAGATGCAGATGGTTTAAATCAGAAGCAGAGCGCCCCATTGTGGGTGAGGGGGTTGCCCCAAGCAGGTCGGTGACTGTCCTCGCCGGGGAAGCATAAGTGGTGGCTGTGTTACAGCACTGTTCTTTCTCTTTATTTTTAGGAAGTGATGGTGGATATCAGCTGTCAGGTGGAAGTGGGCAAGGTGAGCAGTGACAGAAGCAGTTATTTGTGGTAAAGGTCTCAATTTCTGGTGCAAGTCTAAGCGTCCGTTACTGTTGGTGTGTTTTAGGCATTGCACTTTTATTAAGGTGAGACCCCTCCTCGCTAAGAAAAGTGGTTTTGCACTGTCCTGAGAACTCGGGAAGTATTCCAGGAGCCTGTGATGAAGCCTTGACCTTTTCCTGTTTGGAGATGCCATCCAGGTAACCTTCAGGAATAGGTAAGGAGCTGTGGTGAGTTGGGGAGGTAGGGTGGAGTAGTGTGGGTGCACTCAAGTTTGAGCAATGTCGCATCACCTTGTCCCCCCCTCAGCCACGCATACCCTGTGATGACGGCGTCAGGCTCTGGGTGTGGCCGAATCCTGTGGCCCGAGGGTGCGGGCATTGTCAGGAGATGGTGAGCATCAAAATTGTCGTGTTTAGGCCGATGGTGCTGCTGTGATCATGCATTGATTTCCTTTATTGCTACTGCCATCCATGGCAGCAGCGCTTTGAGAGCGCAGAATTGCCAGAGGACCAGGCAGCCTACCTTCGCACCTGCTGTGGGTTCGCATCCCCACACGTCCGAGAGATAAGTGAAGGGCTTGCACGCACAGGGAGGATGGAAGTTGGATATGGGGTCAAGACCCTGCGGGAGGGATTTTTGAGTCATGTTTGGAGCCGAGGACGTCCAGGCTGTGTCCCCTTGGACCATTTCAGGTGTCGGTTTGAGGATGCCGAGGTGCACAGGGCAGAGCGGTCCTGGTGTTTGTTGTGTCACTTGTCTATCGTGCTCTGTGTATCTTTAGTGTGTCTCGTGTGGCATGTCTTTTCCCTTTGCCCTTCAAGGTTCTTTCTGGAAACTCTGGCGTCATTCTTGCCATCTCTGATTGCTTCCTTCCTCAGCCTGGCACCGGTACCCTCAAACCTTTGATTCAGGAGCTTGGACAGGCATCGTTATCTGATTGGATGCGTCTCTAGAGAGATGAGATGTCTTTTTTAAGGTCTTGTTCTCTGCGCTGCAGAGATCGATTTTCAGTGGAGTAGGACTTGCAGGAGTGTGAAGATAGGTAGAGGATTCTGAGCGTAGGATTCTCAGGCATCCATCTTTGCGGTTCTTGGAATGAATCGTCCTGTTTGCGTCTTGTTCCTGCCGGCTTCTCTGAGCCTCATCAGGTCAGCGTCGCTCTCATCTCGACCGTGTCCTTCCTCGTTCTCTCGGTTCTTGCAGTCGCTCTTCTGAATGAGTTTTCTCTTGCTGTTGCGTCCCCTTGTTTGTCATCCCCTGTGTCAGAGGCGTTTGCGTGTCTGGCCTGGGATCGTTCTGCCCTGCTGCGCAGTGTGGGAGTGGGGGTAAAAGCATAAATGCTGGGGACTTGAAATTTGTAATGCAGAGTATATTTGGATTCTGGATGGTTTTCCTAGGTAGAAACAAGGCCTCTGGAGCTGTGCAGGGCTTTAACCTTTGTCATAACTTCCTTTCAGATGCAGATGGTTTAAATCAGAAGCAGAGCGCCCCATTGTGGGTGAGGGGGTTGCCCCAAGCAGGTCGGTGACTGTCCTCGCCGGGGAAGCATAAGTGGTGGCTGTGTTACAGCACTGTTCTTTATTTTTAGGAAGTGATGGTGGATATCAGCTGTCAGGTGGAAATGGGCAAGGTGAGCAGTGACAGAAGCAGTTATTTGTGGTAAAGGTCTCAATTTCTGGTGCAAGTCTAAGCGTCCGTTACTGTTGGTGTGTTTTAGGCATTGCACTTTTATTAAGGTGAGACCCCTCCTCGCTAAGAAAAGTGGTTTTGCACTGTCCTGAGAACTCGGGAAGTATTCCAGGAGCCTGTGATGAAGCCTTGACCTTTTCCTGTTTGGAGATGCCATCCAGGTAACCTTCAGGAATAGGTAAGGAGCTGTGGTGAGTTGGGGAGGTAGGGTGGAGTAGTGTGGGTGCACTCAAGTTTGAGCAATGTCGCATCACCTTGTCCCCCCCTCAGCCACGCATACCCTGTGATGACGGCGTCAGGCTCTGCGTGTGGCCGAAGCGTGTGGCCCGAGGGTGCTGGCATTGCCAGGAGATGGTGAGCATCAAAATTGTCGTGTTTAGGCCGATGGTGCTGCTGAGATCATGCATTGATTTCCTTTATTGCAACTGCCATCCATGACAGCAGCGCTTTGAGAGCGCAGAATTGCCAGAGGACGAGGCAGCCTACCTTCGCACCTGCTGTGGGTTCGCATCCCCACACGTCCGAGAGATAAGTAAAGGGCTTCCACGCACAGGGAGGATGGAAGTTGGATATGGGGTCAAGACCCTGCGGGAGGGATTTTTGAGTCATGTTTGGAGCCGAGGACGTCCAGGCTGTGTCCCCTTGGACCATTTCAGGTGTCGGTTTGAGGATGCCGAGGTGCACAGGGCAGAGCGGTCCTGGTGTTTGTTGTGTCACTTGTCTATCGTGCTCTGTGTATCTTTAGTGTGTCTCGTGTGGCATGTCTTTTCCCTTTGCCCTTCAAGGTTCTTTCTGGAAACTCTGGCGTCATTCTTGCCATCTCTGATTGCTTCCTTCCTCAGCCTGGCACCGGTACCCTCAAACCTTTGATTCAGGAGCTTGGACAGGCATCGTTATCTGATTGGATGCGTCTCAAGAGAGATGAGATGTCTTTTTTAAGGTCTTGTTCTCTGCGCTGCAGAGTTCGATTTTCAGTGGAGTAGGACTTGCAGGAGTGTGAAGATAGGTAGAGGATTCTGAGCGTAGGATTCTCAGGCATCCATCTTTGCGGTTCTTGGAATGAATCGTCCTGTTTGCGTCTTGTTCCTGCCGGCTTCGCTGAGCCTCATCAGGTCAGCGTCGCTCTCATCTCGACCGTGTCCTTCCTCGTTCTCTCCGTGCTTGCAGTCGCTCTTCTGAATGAGTTTTCTCTGGCTGTTGCGTCCCCTTGTTTGTCATCCCCTGTGTCAGAGGCGTTTGCGTGTGTGGCCTGGGATCGTTCTGCCCTGCTGCGCAGTGTGGGAGTGGGGGTAAAAGCATAAATGCTGGGGACTTGAAATTTGTAATGCAGAGTATATTTGGATTCTGGATGGTTTTCCTAGGTAGAAACAAGGCCTCTGGAGCTGTGCAGGGCTTTAACCTTTGTCATAACTTCCTTTCAGATGCAGATGGTTTAAATCAGAAGCAGAGCGCCCCATTGTGGGTGAGGGGGTTGCCCCAAGCAGGTCGGTGACTGTTTGTCCTCGCCGGGGAAGCATAAGTGGTGGCTGTGTTACAGCACTGTTCTTTCTCTTTATTTTTAGGAAGTGATGGTGGATATCAGCTGTCAGGTGGAAGTGGGCAAGGTGAGCAGTGACAGAAGCAGTTATTTGTGGTAAAGGTCTCAATTTCTGGTGCAAGTCTAAGCGTCCGTTACTGTTGGTGTGTTTTAGGCATTGCACTTTTATTAAGGTGAGACCCCTCCTCGCTAAGAAAAGTGGTTTTGCACTGTCCTGAGAACTCGGGAAGTATTCCAGGAGCCTGTGATGAAGCCTTGACCTTTTCCTGTTTGGAGATGCCATCCAGGTAACCTTCAGGAATAGGTAAGGAGCTGTGGTGAGTTGGGGAGGTAGGGTGGAGTAGTGTGGGTGCACTCAAGTTTGAGCAATGTCGCATCACCTTGTCCCCCCCTCAGCCACGCATACCCTGTGATGACGGCGTCAGGCTCTGCGTGTGGCCGAATCCTGTGGCCCGAGGGTGCGGGCATTGTCAGGAGATGGTGAGCATCAAAATTGTCGTGTTTAGGCCGATGGTGCTGCTGTGATCATGCATTGATTTCCTTTATTGCTACTGCCATCCATGACAGCAGCGCTTTGAGAGCGCAGAATTGCCAGAGGACGAGGCAGCCTACCTTCGCACCTGCTGTGGGTTCGCATCCCCACACGTCCGAGAGATAAGTGAAGGGCTTGCACGCACAGGGAGGATGGAAGTTGGATATGGGGTCAAGACCCTGCGGGAGGGATTTTTGAGTCATGTTTGGAGCCGAGGACGTCCAGGCTGTGTCCCCTTGGACCATTTCAGGTGTCGGTTTGAGGATGCCGAGGTGCACAGGGCAGAGCGGTCCTGGTGTTTGTTGTGTCACTTGTCTATCGTGCTCTGTGTATCTTTAGTGTGTCTCGTGTGGCATGTCTTTTCCCTTTGCCCTTCAAGGTTCTTTCTGGAAACTCTGGCGTCATTCTTGCCATCTCTGATTGCTTCCTTCCTCAGCCTGGCACCGGTACCCTCAAACCTTTGATTCAGGAGCTTGGACAGGCATCGTTATCTGATTGGATGCGTCTCAAGAGAGATGAGATGTCTTTTTTAAGGTCTTGTTCTCTGCGCTGCAGAGATCGATTTTCAGTGGAGTAGGACTTGCAGGAGTGTGAAGATAGGTAGAGGATTCTGAGCGTAGGATTCTCAGGCATCCATCTTTGCGGTTCTTGGAATGAATCGTCCTGTTTGCGTCTTGTTCCTGCCGGCTTCTCTGAGCCTCATCAGGTCAGCGTCGCTCTCATCTCGACCGTGTCCTTCCTCGTTCTCTCGGTTCTTGCAGTCGCTCTTCTGAATGAGTTTTCTCTGGCTGTTGCGTCCCCTTGTTTGTCATCCCCTGTGTCAGAGGCGTTTGCGTGTCTGGCCTGGGATCGTTCTGCCCTGCTGCGCAGTGTGGGAGTGGGGGTAAAAGCATAAATGCTGGGGACTTGAAATTTGTAATGCAGAGTATATTTGGATTCTGGATGGTTTTCCTAGGTAGAAACAAGGCCTCTGGAGCTGTGCAGGGCTTTAACCTTTGTCATAACTTCCTTTCAGATGCAGATGGTTTAAATCAGAAGCAGAGCGCCCCATTGTGGGTGAGGGGGTTGCCCCAAGCAGGTCGGTGACTGTCCTCGCCGGGGAAGCATAAGTGGTGGCTGTGTTACAGCACTGTTCTTTATTTTTAGGAAGTGATGGTGGATATCAGCTGTCAGGTGGAAATGGGCAAGGTGAGCAGTGACAGAAGCAGTTATTTGTGGTAAAGGTCTCAATTTCTGGTGCAAGTCTAAGCGTCCGTTACTGTTGGTGTGTTTTAGGCATTGCACTTTTATTAAGGTGAGACCCCTCCTCGCTAAGAAAAGTGGTTTTGCACTGTCCTGAGAACTCGGGAAGTATTCCAGGAGCCTGTGATGAAGCCTTGACCTTTTCCTGTTTGGAGATGCCATCCAGGTAACCTTCAGGAATAGGTAAGGAGCTGTGGTGAGTTGGGGAGGTAGGGTGGAGTAGTGTGGGTGCACTCAAGTTTGAGCAATGTCGCATCACCTTGTCCCCCCCTCAGCCACGCATACCCTGTGATGACGGCGTCAGGCTCTGCGTGTGGCCGAAGCGTGCGGCCCTCCAGTGTTGTCAGGAGATGGTGAGCGGCAGAATTGTCATGTTTTGGCTGATGGTGCTGCTCAGATCATACACTGATGGTTGATTTCATTTATAGCGGCTGACATGAGTGACAGCAGCCTGGTGAGAACATGAAATTGCAGAGGATGAGGTGGCCTCCCTTTACAACTGCCGTGGGTTCGCATCTTCGGACGTCGGAGAGATAAGTAAAGGGCTTCCGCCCACAGGGAGGATGAAAGCGGGATGTGGATTCGGGACTCTGCGGGAGGGATTTTTGAGCCAGCTTTGGAGATGGGGGTGTCCAAGATGTGTGCCCTTTGGCCATATAAAGGGTAAGTCCTGTAATGCTGACGTGCGCAGGGCAGAGCGGCCCTGGTGTCTGTCGTGTCATTTGTCTATCGTGCAGTGTGTGTCTTTAGTGTGTCTTGTGTAGCATGTCTTTTGCCTTTGTCCTTCGAGGGGCTTATTGGGACCTCTAGCATCATTCTTAGCATCTGTATTCCCACCTTTCCTGTCCCTGCGCCGGTGCCATCAAACCTTTGAGTCGGGAGCTAGGACAGGCATCAGAATCTCATCTCTCTTTAGAAGCATCCAATCAGAAGTGTTTTACTGTCTTATTCTGAGCTGCCATTGACAGCTGTGCACTGCTGAGATCCATTTTTAGTGGAGTAGGACTTGCAGGAGTGTGAAGATAGGTAGTGGATTCTGAGCGTAGGGTTCTCGTGCATCCATCTTTGCGGTTCTTGGAATGAATCGTCCTGTTAGCGTCTTGTTCCTGCCGGCTTCTCTGAGCCTCATCAGGTCAGCGTCGCTCTCATCTCGACCGTGTCCTTCCTCGTTCTCTCCGTGCTTGCAGTCGCTCTTCTGAATGAGTTTTGTCTTGCTGTTGCGTCCCCTTGTTTGTCATCCCCTGTGTCAGAGGCGTTTGCGTGTGTGGCCTGGGATCGTTCTACCCTGCTGCGCAGTGTGGGAGTGGGGGTAAAAGCATAAATGCTGGGGACTTGAAATTTGTAATGCAGAGTATATTTGGATTCTGGATGGTTTTCCTAGGTAGAAACAAGGCCTCTGGAGCTGTGCAGGGCTTTAACCTTTGTCATAACTTCCTTTCAGATGCAGATGGTTTAAATCAGAAGCAGAGCGCCCCATTGTGGGTGAGGGGGTTGCCCCAAGCAGGTCGGTGACTGTCCTCGCCGGGGAAGCATAAGTGGTGGCTGTGTTACAGCACTGTTCTTTCTCTTTATTTTTAGGAAGTGATGGTGGATATCAGCTGTCAGGTGGAAGTGGGCAAGGTGAGCAGTGACAGAAGCAGTTATTTGTGGTAAAGGTCTCAATTTCTGGTGCAAGTCTAAGCGTCCGTTACTGTTGGTGTGTTTTAGGCATTGCACTTTTATTAAGGTGAGACCCCTCCTCGCTAAGAAAAGTGGTTTTGCACTGTCCTGAGAACTCGGGAAGTATTCCAGGAGCCTGTGATGAAGCCTTGACCTTTTCCTGTTTGGAGATGCCATCCAGGTAACCTTCAGGAATAGGTAAGGAGCTGTGGTGAGTTGGGGAGGTAGGGTGGAGTAGTGTGGGTGCACTCAAGTTTGAGCAATGTCGCATCACCTTGTCCCCCCCTCAGCCACGCATACCCTGTGATGACGGCGTCAGGCTCTGCGTGTGGCCGAAGCGTGTGGCCCGAGGGTGCTGGCATTGCCAGGAGATGGTGAGCATCAAAATTGTCGTGTTTAGGCCGATGGTGCTGCTGAGATCATGCATTGATTTCCTTTATTGCAACTGCCATCCATGACAGCAGCGCTTTGAGAGCGCAGAATTGCCAGAGGACGAGGCAGCCTACCTTCGCACCTGCTGTGGGTTCGCATCCCCACACGTCCGAGAGATAAGTAAAGGGCTTCCACGCACAGGGAGGATGGAAGTTGGATATGGGGTCAAGACCCTGCGGGAGGGATTTTTGAGTCATGTTTGGAGCCGAGGACCTCCAGGCTGTGTCCCCTTGGACCATTTCAGGTGTCGGTTTGAGGATGCCGAGGTGCACAGGGCAGAGCGGTCCTGGTGTTTGTTGTGTCACTTGTCTATCGTGCTCTGTGTATCTTTAGTGTGTCTCGTGTGGCATGTCTTTTCCCTTTGCCCTTCAAGGTTCTTTCTGGAAACTCTGGCGTCATTCTTGCCATCTCTGATTGCTTCCTTCCTCAGCCTGGCACCGGTACCCTCAAACCTTTGATTCAGGAGCTTGGACAGGCATCGTTATCTGATTGGATGCGTCTCAAGAGAGATGAGATGTCTTTTTTAAGGTCTTGTTCTCTGCGCTGCAGAGTTCGATTTTCAGTGGAGTAGGACTTGCAGGAGTGTGAAGATAGGTAGAGGATTCTGAGCGTAGGATTCTCAGGCATCCATCTTTGCGGTTCTTGGAATGAATCGTCCTGTTTGCGTCTTGTTCCTGCCGGCTTCGCTGAGCCTCATCAGGTCAGCGTCGCTCTCATCTCGACCGTGTCCTTCCTCGTTCTCTCCGTGCTTGCAGTCGCTCTTCTGAATGAGTTTTCTCTGGCTGTTGCGTCCCCTTGTTTGTCATCCCCTGTGTCAGAGGCGTTTGCGTGTGTGGCCTGGGATCGTTCTGCCCTGCTGCGCAGTGTGGGAGTGGGGGTAAAAGCATAAATGCTGGGGACTTGAAATTTGTAATGCAGAGTATATTTGGATTCTGGATGGTTTTCCTAGGTAGAAACAAGGCCTCTGGAGCTGTGCAGGGCTTTAACCTTTGTCATAACTTCCTTTCAGATGCAGATGGTTTAAATCAGAAGCAGAGCGCCCCATTGTGGGTGAGGGGGTTGCCCCAAGCAGGTCGGTGACTGTCCTCGCCGGGGAAGCATAAGTGGTGGCTGTGTTACAGCACTGTTCTTTCTCTTTATTTTTAGGAAGTGATGGTGGATATCAGCTGTCAGGTGGAAGTGGGCAAGGTGAGCAGTGACAGAAGCAGTTATTTGTGGTAAAGGTCTCAATTTCTGGTGCAAGTCTAAGCGTCCGTTACTGTTGGTGTGTTTTAGGCATTGCACTTTTATTAAGGTGAGACCCCTCCTCGCTAAGAAAAGTGGTTTTGCACTGTCCTGAGAACTCGGGAAGTATTCCAGGAGCCTGTGATGAAGCCTTGACCTTTTCCTGTTTGGAGATGCCATCCAGGTAACCTTCAGGAATAGGTAAGGAGCTGTGGTGAGTTGGGGAGGTAGGGTGGAGTAGTGTGGGTGCACTCAAGTTTGAGCAATGTCGCATCACCTTGTCCCCCCCTCAGCCACGCATACCCTGTGATGACGGCGTCAGGCTCTGCGTGTGGCCGAAGCGTGTGGCCCGAGGGTGCTGGCATTGCCAGGAGATGGTGAGCATCAAAATTGTCGTGTTTAGGCCGATGGTGCTGCTGAGATCATGCATTGATTTCCTTTATTGCAACTGCCATCCATGACAGCAGCGCTTTGAGAGCGCAGAATTGCCAGAGGACGAGGCAGCCTACCTTCGCACCTGCTGTGGGTTCGCATCCCCACACGTCCGAGAGATAAGTAAAGGGCTTCCACGCACAGGGAGGATGGAAGTTGGATATGGGGTCAAGACCCTGCGGGAGGGATTTTTGAGTCATGTTTGGAGCCGAGGACGTCCAGGCTGTGTCCCCTTGGACCATTTCAGGTGTCGGTTTGAGGATGCCGAGGTGCACAGGGCAGAGCGGTCCTGGTGTTTGTTGTGTCACTTGTCTATCGTGCTCTGTGTATCTTTAGTGTGTCTCGTGTGGCATGTCTTTTCCCTTTGCCCTTCAAGGTTCTTTCTGGAAACTCTGGCGTCATTCTTGCCATCTCTGATTGCTTCCTTCCTCAGCCTGGCACCGGTACCCTCAAACCTTTGATTCAGGAGCTTGGACAGGCATCGTTATCTGATTGGATGCGTCTCAAGAGAGATGAGATGTCTTTTTTAAGGTCTTGTTCTCTGCGCTGCAGAGTTCGATTTTCAGTGGAGTAGGACTTGCAGGAGTGTGAAGATAGGTAGAGGATTCTGAGCGTAGGATTCTCAGGCATCCATCTTTGCGGTTCTTGGAATGAATCGTCCTGTTTGCGTCTTGTTCCTGCCGGCTTCGCTGAGCCTCATCAGGTCAGCGTCGCTCTCATCTCGACCGTGTCCTTCCTCGTTCTCTCCGTGCTTGCAGTCGCTCTTCTGAATGAGTTTTCTCTGGCTGTTGCGTCCCCTTGTTTGTCATCCCCTGTGTCAGAGGCGTTTGCGTGTCTGGCCTGGGATCGTTCTGCCCTGCTGCGCAGTGTGGGAGTGGGGGTAAAAGCATAAATGCTGGGGACTTGAAATTTGTAATGCAGAGTATATTTGGATTCTGGATGGTTTTCCTAGGTAGAAACAAGGCCTCTGGAGCTGTGCAGGGCTTTAACCTTTGTCATAACTTCCTTTCAGATGCAGATGGTTTAAATCAGAAGCAGAGCGCCCCATTGTGGGTGAGGGGGTTGCCCCAAGCAGGTCGGTGACTGTTTGTCCTCGCCGGGGAAGCATAAGTGGTGGCTGTGTTACAGCACTGTTCTTTCTCTTTATTTTTAGGAAGTGATGGTGGATATCAGCTGTCAGGTGGAAGTGGGCAAGGTGAGCAGTGACAGAAGCAGTTATTTGTGGTAAAGGTCTCAATTTCTGGTGCAAGTCTAAGCGTCCGTTACTGTTGGTGTGTTTTAGGCATTGCACTTTTATTAAGGTGAGACCCCTCCTCGCTAAGAAAAGTGGTTTTGCACTGTCCTGAGAACTCGGGAAGTATTCCAGGAGCCTGTGATGAAGCCTTGACCTTTTCCTGTTTGGAGATGCCATCCAGGTAACCTTCAGGAATAGGTAAGGAGCTGTGGTGAGTTGGGGAGGTAGGGTGGAGTAGTGTGGGTGCACTCAAGTTTGAGCAATGTCGCATCACCTTGTCCCCCCCTCAGCCACGCATACCCTGTGATGACGGCGTCAGGCTCTGCGTGTGGCCGAATCCTGTGGCCCGAGGGTGCGGGCATTGTCAGGAGATGGTGAGCATCAAAATTGTCGTGTTTAGGCCGATGGTGCTGCTGTGATCATGCATTGATTTCCTTTATTGCTACTGCCATCCATGACAGCAGCGCTTTGAGAGCGCAGAATTGCCAGAGGACGAGGCAGCCTACCTTCGCACCTGCTGTGGGTTCGCATCCCCACACGTCCGAGAGATAAGTGAAGGGCTTGCACGCACAGGGAGGATGGAAGTTGGATATGGGGTCAAGACCCTGCGGGAGGGATTTTTGAGTCATGTTTGGAGCCGAGGACGTCCAGGCTGTGTCCCCTTGGACCATTTCAGGTGTCGGTTTGAGGATGCCGAGGTGCACAGGGCAGAGCGGTCCTGGTGTTTGTTGTGTCACTTGTCTATCGTGCTCTGTGTATCTTTAGTGTGTCTCGTGTGGCATGTCTTTTCCCTTTGCCCTTCAAGGTTCTTTCTGGAAACTCTGGCGTCATTCTTGCCATCTCTGATTGCTTCCTTCCTCAGCCTGGCACCGGTACCCTCAAACCTTTGATTCAGGAGCTTGGACAGGCATCGTTATCTGATTGGATGCGTCTCAAGAGAGATGAGATGTCTTTTTTAAGGTCTTGTTCTCTGCGCTGCAGAGATCGATTTTCAGTGGAGTAGGACTTGCAGGAGTGTGAAGATAGGTAGAGGATTCTGAGCGTAGGATTCTCAGGCATCCATCTTTGCGGTTCTTGGAATGAATCGTCCTGTTTGCGTCTTGTTCCTGCCGGCTTCTCTGAGCCTCATCAGGTCAGCGTCGCTCTCATCTCGACCGTGTCCTTCCTCGTTCTCTCGGTTCTTGCAGTCGCTCTTCTGAATGAGTTTTCTCTGGCTGTTGCGTCCCCTTGTTTGTCATCCCCTGTGTCAGAGGCGTTTGCGTGTCTGGCCTGGGATCGTTCTGCCCTGCTGCGCAGTGTGGGAGTGGGGGTAAAAGCATAAATGCTGGGGACTTGAAATTTGTAATGCAGAGTATATTTGGATTCTGGATGGTTTTCCTAGGTAGAAACAAGGCCTCTGGAGCTGTGCAGGGCTTTAACCTTTGTCATAACTTCCTTTCAGATGCAGATGGTTTAAATCAGAAGCAGAGCGCCCCATTGTGGGTGAGGGGGTTGCCCCAAGCAGGTCGGTGACTGTCCTCGCCGGGGAAGCATAAGTGGTGGCTGTGTTACAGCACTGTTCTTTATTTTTAGGAAGTGATGGTGGATATCAGCTGTCAGGTGGAAATGGGCAAGGTGAGCAGTGACAGAAGCAGTTATTTGTGGTAAAGGTCTCAATTTCTGGTGCAAGTCTAAGCGTCCGTTACTGTTGGTGTGTTTTAGGCATTGCACTTTTATTAAGGTGAGACCCCTCCTCGCTAAGAAAAGTGGTTTTGCACTGTCCTGAGAACTCGGGAAGTATTCCAGGAGCCTGTGATGAAGCCTTGACCTTTTCCTGTTTGGAGATGCCATCCAGGTAACCTTCAGGAATAGGTAAGGAGCTGTGGTGAGTTGGGGAGGTAGGGTGGAGTAGTGTGGGTGCACTCAAGTTTGAGCAATGTCGCATCACCTTGTCCCCCCCTCAGCCACGCATACCCTGTGATGACGGCGTCAGGCTCTGCGTGTGGCCGAAGCGTGCGGCCCTCCAGTGTTGTCAGGAGATGGTGAGCGGCAGAATTGTCATGTTTTGGCTGATGGTGC
Source organism: Sturnus vulgaris (assembly GCF_052056855.1). NCBI lineage: Eukaryota > Metazoa > Chordata > Aves > Passeriformes > Sturnidae > Sturnus > Sturnus vulgaris. Next base: position 404,758 of record NW_028276372.1, read on the forward strand.
TGCTCAGATCATACACTGATGGTTGATTTCATTTATAGCGGCTGACATGAGTGACAGCAGCCTGGTGAGAACATGAAATTGCAGAGGATGAGGTGGCCTCCCTTTACAACTGCCGTGGGTTCGCATCTTCGGACGTCGGAGAGATAAGTCGAGGGCTTCCGCCCACAGGGAGGATGAAAGCGGGATGTGGATTCGGGACTCTGCGGGAGGGATTTTTGAGCCAGCTTTGGAGATGGGGGTGTCCAAGATGTGTGCCCTTTGGCCATATAAAGGGTAAGTCCTGTAATGCTGACGTGCGCAGGGCAGAGCGGCCCTGGTGTCTGTCGTGTCATTTGTCTATCGTGCAGTGTGTGTCTTTAGTGTGTCTTGTGTAGCATGTCTTTTGCCTTTGTCCTTCGAGGGGCTTATTGGGACCTCTAGCATCATTCTTAGCATCTGTATTCCCACCTTTCCTGTCCCTGCGCCGGTGCCATCAAACCTTTGAGTCGGGAGCTAGGACAGGCATCAGAATCTCATCTCTCTTTAGAAGCATCCAATCAGAAGTGTTTTACTGTCTTATTCTGAGCTGCCATTGACAGCTGTGCACTGCTGAGATCCATTTTTAGTGGAGTAGGACTTGCAGGAGTGTGAAGATAGGTAGTGGATTCTGAGCGTAGGGTTCTCGTGCATCCATCTTTGCGGTTCTTGGAATGAATCGTCCTGTTAGCGTCTTGTTCCTGCCGGCTTCTCTGAGCCTCATCAGGTCAGCGTCGCTCTCATCTCGACCGTGTCCTTCCTCGTTCTCTCCGTGCTTGCAGTCGCTCTTCTGAATGAGTTTTGTCTTGCTGTTGCGTCCCCTTGTTTGTCATCCCCTGTGTCAGAGGCGTTTGCGTGTCTGGCCTGGGATCGTTCTACCCTGCTGCGCAGTGTGGGAGTGGGGGTAAAAGCATAAATGCTGGGGACTTGAAATTTGTAATGCAGAGTATATTTGGATTCTGGATGGTTTTCCTAGGTAGAAACAAGGCCTCTGGAGCTGTGCAGGGCTTTAACCTTTGTCATAACTTCCTTTCAGATGCAGATGGTTTAAATCAGAAGCAGAGCGCCCCATTGTGGGTGAGGGGGTTGCCCCAAGCAGGTCGGTGACTGTCCTCGCCGGGGAAGCATAAGTGGTGGCTGTGTTACAGCACTGTTCTTTCTCTTTATTTTTAGGAAGTGATGGTGGATATCAGCTGTCAGGTGGAAGTGGGCAAGGTGAGCAGTGACAGAAGCAGTTATTTGTGGTAAAGGTCTCAATTTCTGGTGCAAGTCTAAGCGTCCGTTACTGTTGGTGTGTTTTAGGCATTGCACTTTTATTAAGGTGAGACCCCTCCTCGCTAAGAAAAGTGGTTTTGCACTGTCCTGAGAACTCGGGAAGTATTCCAGGAGCCTGTGATGAAGCCTTGACCTTTTCCTGTTTGGAGATGCCATCCAGGTAACCTTCAGGAATAGGTAAGGAGCTGTGGTGAGTTGGGGAGGTAGGGTGGAGTAGTGTGGGTGCACTCAAGTTTGAGCAATGTCGCATCACCTTGTCCCCCCCTCAGCCACGCATACCCTGTGATGACGGCGTCAGGCTCTGCGTGTGGCCGAAGCGTGTGGCCCGAGGGTGCTGGCATTGCCAGGAGATGGTGAGCATCAAAATTGTCGTGTTTAGGCCGATGGTGCTGCTGAGATCATGCATTGATTTCCTTTATTGCAACTGCCATCCATGACAGCAGCGCTTTGAGAGCGCAGAATTGCCAGAGGACGAGGCAGCCTACCTTCGCACCTGCTGTGGGTTCGCATCCCCACACGTCCGAGAGATAAGTAAAGGGCTTCCACGCACAGGGAGGATGGAAGTTGGATATGGGGTCAAGACCCTGCGGGAGGGATTTTTGAGTCATGTTTGGAGCCGAGGACGTCCAGGCTGTGTCCCCTTGGACCATTTCAGGTGTCGGTTTGAGGATGCCGAGGTGCACAGGGCAGAGCGGTCCTGGTGTTTGTTGTGTCACTTGTCTATCGTGCTCTGTGTATCTTTAGTGTGTCTCGTGTGGCATGTCTTTTCCCTTTGCCCTTCAAGGTTCTTTCTGGAAACTCTGGCGTCATTCTTGCCATCTCTGATTGCTTCCTTCCTCAGCCTGGCACCGGTACCCTCAAACCTTTGATTCAGGAGCTTGGACAGGCATCGTTATCTGATTGGATGCGTCTCAAGAGAGATGAGATGTCTTTTTTAAGGTCTTGTTCTCTGCGCTGCAGAGTTCGATTTTCAGTGGAGTAGGACTTGCAGGAGTGTGAAGATAGGTAGAGGATTCTGAGCGTAGGATTCTCAGGCATCCATCTTTGCGGTTCTTGGAATGAATCGTCCTGTTAGCGTCTTGTTCCTGCCGGCTTCGCTGAGCCTCATCAGGTCAGCGTCGCTCTCATCTCGACCGTGTCCTTCCTCGTTCTCTCCGTGCTTGCAGTCGCTCTTCTGAATGAGTTTTCTCTGGCTGTTGCGTCCCCTTGTTTGTCATCCCCTGTGTCAGAGGCGTTTGCGTGTGTGGCCTGGGATCGTTCTGCCCTGCTGCGCAGTGTGGGAGTGGGGGTAAAAGCATAAATGCTGGGGACTTGAAATTTGTAATGCAGAGTATATTTGGATTCTGGATGGTTTTCCTAGGTAGAAACAAGGCCTCTGGAGCTGTGCAGGGCTTTAACCTTTGTCATAACTTCCTTTCAGATGCAGATGGTTTAAATCAGAAGCAGAGCGCCCCATTGTGGGTGAGGGGGTTGCCCCAAGCAGGTCGGTGACTGTTTGTCCTCGCCGGGGAAGCATAAGTGGTGGCTGTGTTACAGCACTGTTCTTTCTCTTTATTTTTAGGAAGTGATGGTGGATATCAGCTGTCAGGTGGAAGTGGGCAAGGTGAGCAGTGACAGAAGCAGTTATTTGTGGTAAAGGTCTCAATTTCTGGTGCAAGTCTAAGCGTCCGTTACTGTTGGTGTGTTTTAGGCATTGCACTTTTATTAAGGTGAGACCCCTCCTCGCTAAGAAAAGTGGTTTTGCACTGTCCTGAGAACTCGGGAAGTATTCCAGGAGCCTGTGATGAAGCCTTGACCTTTTCCTGTTTGGAGATGCCATCCAGGTAACCTTCAGGAATAGGTAAGGAGCTGTGGTGAGTTGGGGAGGTAGGGTGGAGTAGTGTGGGTGCACTCAAGTTTGAGCAATGTCGCATCACCTTGTCCCCCCCTCAGCCACGCATACCCTGTGATGACGGCGTCAGGCTCTGCGTGTGGCCGAAGCGTGCGGCCCTCCAGTGTTGTCAGGAGATGGTGAGCGGCAGAATTGTCATGTTTTGGCTGATGGTGCTGCTCAGATCATACACTGATGGTTGATTTCATTTATAGCGGCTGACATGAGTGACAGCAGCCTGGTGAGAACATGAAATTGCAGAGGATGAGGTGGCCTCCCTTTACAACTGCCGTGGGTTCGCATCTTCGGACGTCGGAGAGATAAGTCGAGGGCTTCCGCCCACAGGGAGGATGAAAGCGGGATGTGGATTCGGGACTCTGCGGGAGGGATTTTTGAGCCAGCTTTGGAGATGGGGGTGTCCAAGATGTGTGCCCTTTGGCCATATAAAGGGTAAGTCCTGTAATGCTGACGTGCGCAGGGCAGAGCGGCCCTGGTGTCTGTCGTGTCATTTGTCTATCGTGCAGTGTGTGTCTTTAGTGTGTCTTGTGTGGCATGTCTTTTGCCTTTGTCCTTCGAGGGGCTTATTGGGACCTCTAGCATCATTCTTAGCATCTGTATTCCCACCTTTCCTGTCCCTGCGCCGGTGCCATCAAACCTTTGAGTCGGGAGCTAGGACAGGCATCAGAATCTCATCTCTCTTTAGAAGCATCCAATCAGAAGTGTTTTACTGTCTTATTCTGAGCTGCCATTGACAGCTGTGCACTGCAGAGATCCATTTTTAGTGGAGTAGGACTTGCAGGAGTGTGAAGATAGGTAGTGGATTCTGAGCGTAGGGTTCTCGTGCATCCATCTTTGCGGTTCTTGGAATGAATCGTCCTGTTAGCGTCTTGTTCCTGCCGGCTTCTCTGAGCCTCATCAGGTCAGCGTCGCTCTCATCTCGACCGTGTCCTTCCTCGTTCTCTCTGTGCTTGCAGTCGCTCTTCTGAATGAGTTTTGTCTTGCTGTTGCGTCCCCTTGTTTGTCATCCCCTGTGTCAGAGGCGTTTGCGTGTCTGGCCTGGGATCGTTCTACCCTGCTGCGCAGTGTGGGAGTGGGGGTAAAAGCATAAATGCTGGGGACTTGAAATTTGTAATGCAGAGTATATTTGGATTCTGGATGGTTTTCCTAGGTAGAAACAAGGCCTCTGGAGCTGTGCAGGGCTTTAACCTTTGTCATAACTTCCTTTCAGATGCAGATGGTTTAAATCAGAAGCAGAGCGCCCCATTGTGGGTGAGGGGGTTGCCCCAAGCAGGTCGGTGACTGTTTGTCCTCGCCGGGGAAGCATAAGTGGTGGCTGTGTTACAGCACTGTTCTTTCTCTTTATTTTTAGGAAGTGATGGTGGATATCAGCTGTCAGGTGGAAGTGGGCAAGGTGAGCAGTGACAGAAGCAGTTATTTGTGGTAAAGGTCTCAATTTCTGGTGCAAGTCTAAGCGTCCGTTACTGTTGGTGTGTTTTAGGCATTGCACTTTTATTAAGGTGAGACCCCTCCTCGCTAAGAAAAGTGGTTTTGCACTGTCCTGAGAACTCGGGAAGTATTCCAGGAGCCTGTGATGAAGCCTTGACCTTTTCCTGTTTGGAGATGCCATCCAGGTAACCTTCAGGAATAGGTAAGGAGCTGTGGTGAGTTGGGGAGGTAGGGTGGAGTAGTGTGGGCGCACTCAAGTTTGAGCAATGTCGCATCACCTTGTCCCCCCCTCAGCCACGCATACCCTGTGATGACGGCGTCAGGCTCTGCGTGTGGCCGAAGCGTGTGGCCCGAGGGTGCTGGCATTGTCAGGAGATGGTGAGCATCAAAATTGTCGTGTTTAGGCCGATGGTGCTGCTGAGATCATGCATTGATTTCCTTTATTGCAACTGCCATCCATGACAGCAGCGCTTTGAGAGCGCAGAATTGCCAGAGGACGAGGCAGCCTACCTTCGCACCTGCTGTGGGTTCGCATCCCCACACGTCCGAGAGATAAGTGAAGGGCTTCCACGCACAGGGAGGATGGAAGTTGGATATGGGGTCAAGACCCTGCGGGAGGGATTTTTGAGTCATGTTTGGAGCCGAGGACGTCCAGGCTGTGTCCCCTTGGACCATTTCAGGTGTCGGTTTGAGGATGCCGAGGTGCACAGGGCAGAGCGGTCCTGGTGTTTGTTGTGTCACTTGTCTATCGTGCTCTGTGTATCTTTAGTGTGTCTCGTGTGGCATGTCTTTTCCCTTTGCCCTTCAAGGTTCTTTCTGGAAACTCTGGCGTCATTCTTGCCATCTCTGATTGCTTCCTTCCTCAGCCTGGCACCGGTACCCTCAAACCTTTGATTCAGGAGCTTGGACAGGCATCGTTATCTGATTGGATGCGTCTCTAGAGAGATGAGATGTCTTTTTTAAGGTCTTGTTCTCTGCGCTGCAGAGATCGATTTTCAGTGGAGTAGGACTTGCAGGAGTGTGAAGATAGGTAGAGGATTCTGAGCGTAGGATTCTCAGGCATCCATCTTTGCGGTTCTTGGAATGAATCGTCCTGTTTGCGTCTTGTTCCTGCCGGCTTCTCTGAGCCTCATCAGGTCAGCGTCGCTCTCATCTCGACCGTGTCCTTCCTCGTTCTCTCGGTTCTTGCAGTCGCTCTTCTGAATGAGTTTTGTCTTGCTGTTGCGTCCCCTTGTTTGTCATCCCCTGTGTCAGAGGCGTTTGCGTGTCTGGCCTGGGATCGTTCTGCCCTGATGCGCAGTGTGGGAGTGGGGGTAAAAGCATAAATGCTGGGGACTTGAAATTTGTAATGCAGAGTATATTTGGATTCTGGATGGTTTTCCTAGGTAGAAACAAGGCCTCTGGAGCTGTGCAGGGCTTTAACCTTTGTCATAACTTCCTTTCAGATGCAGATGGTTTAAATCAGAAGCAGAGCGCCCCATTGTGGGTGAGGGGGTTGCCCCAAGCAGGTCGGTGACTGTCCTCGCCGGGGAAGCATAAGTGGTGGCTGTGTTACAGCACTGTTCTTTATTTTTAGGAAGTGATGGTGGATATCAGCTGTCAGGTGGAAATGGGCAAGGTGAGCAGTGACAGAAGCAGTTATTTGTGGTAAAGGTCTCAATTTCTGGTGCAAGTCTAAGCGTCCGTTACTGTTGGTGTGTTTTAGGCATTGCACTTTTATTAAGGTGAGACCCCTCCTCGCTAAGAAAAGTGGTTTTGCACTGTCCTGAGAACTCGGGAAGTATTCCAGGAGCCTGTGATGAAGCCTTGACCTTTTCCTGTTTGGAGATGCCATCCAGGTAACCTTCAGGAATAGGTAAGGAGCTGTGGTGAGTTGGGGAGGTAGGGTGGAGTAGTGTGGGTGCACTCAAGTTTGAGCAATGTCGCATCACCTTGTCCCCCCCTCAGCCACGCATACCCTGTGATGACGGCGTCAGGCTCTGCGTGTGGCCGAAGCGTGCGGCCCTCCAGTGTTGTCAGGAGATGGTGAGCGGCAGAATTGTCATGTTTTGGCTGATGGTGCTGCTCAGATCATACACTGATGGTTGATTTCATTTATAGCGGCTGACATGAGTGACAGCAGCCTGGTGAGAACATGAAATTGCAGAGGATGAGGTGGCCTCCCTTTACAACTGCCGTGGGTTCGCATCTTCGGACGTCGGAGAGATAAGTCGAGGGCTTCCGCCCACAGGGAGGATGAAAGCGGGATGTGGATTCGGGACTCTGCGGGAGGGATTTTTGAGCCAGCTTTGGAGATGGGGGTGTCCAAGATGTGTGCCCTTTGGCCATATAAAGGGTAAGTCCTGTAATGCTGACGTGCGCAGGGCAGAGCGGCCCTGGTGTCTGTCGTGTCATTTGTCTATCGTGCAGTGTGTGTCTTTAGTGTGTCTTGTGTGGCATGTCTTTTGCCTTTGTCCTTCGAGGGGCTTATTGGGACCTCTAGCATCATTCTTAGCATCTGTATTCCCACCTTTCCTGTCCCTGCGCCGGTGCCATCAAACCTTTGAGTCGGGAGCTAGGACAGGCATCAGAATCTCATCTCTCTTTAGAAGCATCCAATCAGAAGTGTTTTACTGTCTTATTCTGAGCTGCCATTGACAGCTGTGCACTGCAGAGATCCATTTTTAGTGGAGTAGGACTTGCAGGAGTGTGAAGATAGGTAGTGGATTCTGAGCGTAGGGTTCTCGTGCATCCATCTTTGCCGTTCTTGGAATGAATCGTCCTGTTAGCGTCTTGTTCCTGCCGGCTTCTCTGAGCCTCATCAGGTCAGCGTCGCTCTCATCTCGACCGTGTCCTTCCTCGTTCTCTCCGTGCTTGCAGTCGCTCTTCTGAATGAGTTTTGTCTTGCTGTTGCATCCCCTTGTTTGTCATCCCCTGTGTCAGAGGCGTTTGCGTGTCTGGCCTGGGATCGTTCTGCCCTGCTGCGCAGTGTGGGAGTGGGGGTAAAAGCATAAATGCTGGGGACTTGAAATTTGTAATGCAGAGTATATTTGGATTCTGGATGGTTTTCCTAGGTAGAAACAAGGCCTCTGGAGCTGTGCAGGGCTTTAACCTTTGTCATAACTTCCTTTCAGATGCAGATGGTTTAAATCAGAAGCAGAGCGCCCCATTGTGGGTGAGGGGGTTGCCCCAAGCAGGTCGGTGACTGTTTGTCCTCGCCGGGGAAGCATAAGTGGTGGCTGTGTTACAGCACTGTTCTTTCTCTTTATTTTTAGGAAGTGATGGTGGATATCAGCTGTCAGGTGGAAGTGGGCAAGGTGAGCAGTGACAGAAGCAGTTATTTGTGGTAAAGGTCTCAATTTCTGGTGCAAGTCTAAGCGTCCGTTACTGTTGGTGTGTTTTAGGCATTGCACTTTTATTAAGGTGAGACCCCTCCTCGCTAAGAAAAGTGGTTTTGCACTGTCCTGAGAACTCGGGAAGTATTCCAGGAGCCTGTGATGAAGCCTTGACCTTTTCCTGTTTGGAGATGCCATCCAGGTAACCTTCAGGAATAGGTAAGGAGCTGTGGTGAGTTGGGGAGGTAGGGTGGAGTAGTGTGGGCGCACTCAAGTTTGAGCAATGTCGCATCACCTTGTCCCCCCCTCAGCCACTCATACCCTGTGATGACGGCGTCAGGCTCTGCGTGTGGCCGAAGCGTGTGGCCCGAGGGTGCTGGCATTGTCAGGAGATGGTGAGCATCAAAATTGTCGTGTTTAGGCCGATGGTGCTGCTGAGATCATGCATTGATTTCCTTTATTGCAACTGCCATCCATGACAGCAGCGCTTTGAGAGCGCAGAATTGCCAGAGGACGAGGCAGCCTACCTTCGCACCTGCTGTGGGTTCGCATCCCCACACGTCCGAGAGATAAGTGAAGGGCTTCCACGCACAGGGAGGATGGAAGTTGGATATGGGGTCAAGACCCTGCGGGAGGGATTTTTGAGTCATGTTTGGAGCCGAGGACCTCCAGGCTGTGTCCCCTTGGACCATTTCAGGTGTCGGTTTGAGGATGCCGAGGTGCACAGGGCAGAGCGGTCCTGGTGTTTGTTGTGTCACTTGTCTATCGTGCTCTGTGTATCTTTAGTGTGTCTCGTGTGGCATGTCTTTTCCCTTTGCCCTTCAAGGTTCTTTCTGGAAACTCTGGCGTCATTCTTGCCATCTCTGATTGCTTCCTTCCTCAGCCTGGCACCGGTACCCTCAAACCTTTGATTCAGGAGCTTGGACAGGCATCGTTATCTGATTGGATGCGTCTCAAGAGAGATGAGATGTCTTTTTTAAGGTCTTGTTCTCTGCGCTGCAGAGATCGATTTTCAGTGGAGTAGGACTTGCAGGAGTGTGAAGATAGGTAGAGGATTCTGAGCGTAGGATTCTCAGGCATCCATCTTTGCGGTTCTTGGAATGAATCGTCCTGTTAGCGTCTTGTTCCTGCCGGCTTCGCTGAGCCTCATCAGGTCAGCGTCGCTCTCATCTCGACCGTGTCCTTCCTCGTTCTCTCTGTGCTTGCAGTCGCTCTTCTGAATGAGTTTTCTCTTGCTGTTGCGTCCCCTTGTTTGTCATCCCCTGTGTCAGAGGCGTTTGCGTGTCTGGCCTGGGATCGTTCTGCCCTGCTGCGCAGTGTGGGAGTGGGGGTAAAAGCATAAATGCTGGGGACTTGAAATTTGTAATGCAGAGTATATTTGGATTCTGGATGGTTTTCCTAGGTAGAAACAAGGCCTCTGGAGCTGTGCAGGGCTTTAACCTTTGTCATAACTTCTTTTCAGATGCAGATGGTTTAAATCAGAAGCAGAGCGCCCCATTGTGGGTGAGGGGGTTGCCCCAAGCAGGTCGGTGACTGTTTGTCCTCGCCGGGGAAGCATAAGTGGTGGCTGTGTTACAGCACTGTTCTTTCTCTTTATTTTTAGGAAGTGATGGTGGATATCAGCTGTCAGGTGGAAGTGGGCAAGGTGAGCAGTGACAGAAGCAGTTATTTGTGGTAAAGGTCTCAATTTCTGGTGCAAGTCTAAGCATCCGTTACTGTTGGTGTGTTTTAGGCATTGCACTTTTATTAAGGTGAGACCCCTCCTCGCTAAGAAAAGTGGTTTTGCACTGTCCTGAGAACTCGGGAAGTATTCCAGGAGCCTGTGATGAAGCCTTGACCTTTTCCTGTTTAAAGATGCCATCCAGGTAACCTTCAGGAATAGGTAAGGAGCTGTGGTGAGTTGGGGAGGTAGGGTGGAGTAGTGTGGGTGCACTCAAGTTTGAGCAATGTCGCATCACCTTGTCCCCCCCTCAGCCACGCATACCCTGTGATGACGGCGTCAGGCTCTGCGTGTGGCCAAAGCGTGCGGCCCTCCAGTGTTGTCAGGAGATGGTGAGTGGCAGAATTGTCGTGTTTTGGCTGATGGTGCTGCTCAGATCATACACTGATGGTTGATTTCATTTATAGCGGCTGACATGAGTGACAGCAGCCTGGTGAGAACATGAAATTGCAGAGGATGAGGTGGCCTCCCTTTACAACTGCCGTGGGTTCTCATCTTCGGACGTCGGAGAGATAAGTCAAGGGCTTCCGCCCACAGGGAGGATGAAAGCGGGATGTGGATTCGGGACTCTGCGGGAGGGTTTTTGAGCCAGCTTTGGAGATGGGGGTGTCCAAGATGTGTGCCCTTTGGCCATATAAAGGGTAAGTCCTGTAATGCTGACGTGCGCAGGGCAGAGCGGTCCTGGTGTCTGTCGTGTCATTTGTCTATCGTGCAGTGTGTGTCTTTAGTGTGTCTCGTGTGGCATGTCTTTTGCCTTTGTCCTTCGAGGGGCTTATTGGGACCTCTAGCATCATTCTTAGCATCTGTATTCCCACCTTTCCTGTCCCTGCGCCGGTGCCATCAAACCTTTGAGTCGGGAGCTAGGACAGGCATCAGAATCTCATCTCTCTTTAGAAGCATCCAATCAGAAGTGTTTTACTGTCTTATTCTGAGCTGCCATTGACAGCTGTGCACTGCTGAGATCCATTTTTAGTGGAGTAGGACTTGCAGGAGTGTGAAGATAGGTAGCGGATTCTGAGCGTAGGGTTCTCGTGCATTCATCTTTGCCGTTCTTGGAATGAATCGTCCTGTTAGCGTCTTGTTCCTGCCGGCTTCTCTGAGCCTCATCAGGTCAGCGTCGCTCTCATCTCGACCGTGTCCTTCCTCGTTCTCTCTGTGCTTGCAGTCGCTCTTCTGAATGAGTTTTGTCTTGCTGTTGCGTCCCCTTGTTTGTCATCCCCTGTGTCAGAGGCGTTTGCGTGTCTGGCCTGGGATCGTTCTGCCCTGCTGCGCAGTGTGGGAGTGGGGGTAAAAGCATAAATGCTGGGGACTTGAAATTTGTAATGCAGAGTATATTTGGATTCTGGATGGTTTTCCTAGGTAGAAACAAGGCCTCTGGAGCTGTGCAGGGCTTTAACCTTTGTCGTAACTTCCTTTCAGATGCAGATGGTTTAAATCAGAAGCAGAGCGCCCCATTGTGGGTGAGGGGGTTGCCCCAAGCAGGTCGGTGACTGTTTGTCCTCGCCGGGGAAGCATAAGTGGTGGCTGTGTTACAGCACTGTTCTTTCTCTTTATTTTTAGGAAGTGATGCTGGATATCAGCTGTCAGGTGGAAGTGGGCAAGGTGAGCAGTGACAGAAGCAGTTATTTGTGGTAAAGGTCTCAATTTCTGGTGCAAGTCTAAGCATCCGTTACTGTTGGTGTGTTTTAGGCATTGCACTTTTATTAAGGTGAGACCCCTCCTCGCTAAGAAAAGTGGTTTTGCACTGTCCTGAGAACTCGGGAAGTATTCCAGGAGCCTGTGATGAAGCCTTGACCTTTTCCTGTTTAAAGATGCCATCCAGGTAACCTTCAGGAATAGGTAAGGAGCTGTGGTGATTTGGGGAGGTAGGGTGGAGTAGTGTGGGTGCACTCAAGTTTGAGCAATGTCGCATCACCTTGTCCCCCCCTCAGCCACGCATACCCTGTGATGACGGCGTCAGGCTCTGCGTGTGGCCAAAGCGTGCGGCCCTCCAGTGTTGTCAGGAGATGGTGAGTGGCAGAATTGTCGTGTTTTGGCTGATGGTGCTGCTCAGATCATACACTGATGGTTGATTTCATTTATAGCGGCTGACATGAGTGACAGCAGCCTGGTGAGAACATGAAATTGCAGAGGATGAGGTGGCCTCCCTTTACAACTGCCGTGGGTTCTCATCTTCGGACGTCGGAGAGATAAGTCAAGGGCTTCCGCCCACAGGGAGGATGAAAGCGGGATGTGGATTCGGGACTCTGCGGGAGGGTTTTTGAGCCAGCTTTGGAGATGGGGGTGTCCAAGATGTGTGCCCTTTGGCCATATAAAGGGTAAGTCCTGTAATGCTGACGTGCGCAGGGCAGAGCGGTCCTGGTGTTTGTCGTGTCATTTGTCTATCGTGCAGTGTGTGTCTTTAGTGTGTCTCGTGTGGCATGTCTTTTGCCTTTGTCCTTCGAGGGGCTTATTGGGACCTCTAGCATCATTCTTAGCATCTGTATTCCCACCTTTCCTGTCCCTGCGCCGGTGCCATCAAACCTTTGAGTCGGGAGCTAGGACAGGCATCAGAATCTCATCTCTCTTTAGAAGCATCCAATCAGAAGTGTTTTACTGTCTTATTCTGAGCTGCCATTGACAGCTGTGCACTGCTGAGATCCATTTTTAGTGGAGTAGGACTTGCAGGAGTGTGAAGATAGGTAGCGGATTCTGAGCGTAGGGTTCTCGTGCATCCATCTTTGCCGTTCTTGGAATGAATCGTCCTGTTAACGTCTTGTTCCTGCCGGCTTCTCTGAGCCTCATCAGGTCAGCGTCGCTCTCATCTCGACCGTGTCCTTCCTCGTTCTCTCTGTGCTTGCAGTCGCTCTTCTGAATGAGTTTTCTCTTGCTGTTGCGTCCCCTTGTTTGTCATCCCCTGTGTCAGAGGCGTTTGCGTGTCTGGCCTGGGATCGTTCTGCCCTGCTGCGCAGTGTGGGAGTGGGGGTAAAAGCATAAATGCTGGGGACTTGAAATTTGTAATGCAGAGTATATTTGGATTCTGGATGGTTTTCCTAGGTAGAAACAAGGCCTCTGGAGCTGTGCAGGGCTTTAACCTTTGTCATAACTTCCTTTCAGATGCAGATGGTTTAAATCAGAAGCAGAGCGCCCCATTGTGGGTGAGGGGGTTGCCCCAAGCAGGTCGGTGACTGTTTGTCCTCGCCGGGGAAGCATAAGTGGTGGCTGTGTTACAGCACTGTTCTTTCTCTTTATTTTTAGGAAGTGATGCTGGATATCAGCTGTCAGGTGGAAGTGGGCAAGGTGAGCAGTGACAGAAGCAGTTATTTGTGGTAAAGGTCTCAATTTCTGGTGCAAGTCTAAGCATCCGTTACTGTTGGTGTGTTTTAGGCATTGCACTTTTATTAAGGTGAGACCCCTCCTCGCTAAGAAAAGTGGTTTTGCACTGTCCTGAGAACTCGGGAAGTATTCCAGGAGCCTGTGATGAAGCCTTGACCTTTTCCTGTTTAAAGATGCCATCCAGGTAACCTTCAGGAATAGGTAAGGAGCTGTGGTGATTTGGGGAGGTAGGGTGGAGTAGTGTGGGTGCACTCAAGTTTGAGCAATGTCGCATCACCTTGTCCCCCCCTCAGCCACGCATACCCTGTGATGACGGCGTCAGGCTCTGCGTGTGGCCAAAGCGTGCGGCCCTCCAGTGTTGTCAGGAGATGGTGAGTGGCAGAATTGTCGTGTTTTGGCTGATGGTGCTGCTCAGATCATACACTGATGGTTGATTTCATTTATAGCGGCTGACATGAGTGACAGCAGCCTGGTGAGAACATGAAATTGCAGAGGATGAGGTGGCCTCCCTTTACAACTGCCGTGGGTTCTCATCTTCGGACGTCGGAGAGATAAGTCAAGGGCTTCCGCCCACAGGGAGGATGAAAGCGGGATGTGGATTCGGGACTCTGCGGGAGGGTTTTTGAGCCAGCTTTGGAGATGGGGGTGTCCAAGATGTGTGCCCTTTGGCCATATAAAGGGTAAGTCCTGTAATGCTGACGTGCGCAGGGCAGAGCGGTCCTGGTGTCTGTCGTGTCATTTGTCTATCGTGCAGTGTGTGTCTTTAGTGTGTCTCGTGTGGCATGTCTTTTGCCTTTGTCCTTCGAGGGGCTTATTGGGACCTCTAGCATCATTCTTAGCATCTGTATTCCCACCTTTCCTGTCCCTGCGCCGGTGCCATCAAACCTTTGAGTCGGGAGCTAGGACAGGCATCAGAATCTCATCTCTCTTTAGAAGCATCCAATCAGAAGTGTTTTACTGTCTTATTCTGAGCTGCCATTGACAGCTGTGCACTGCTGAGATCCATTTTTAGTGGAGTAGGACTTGCAGGAGTGTGAAGATAGGTAGCGGATTCTGAGCGTAGGGTTCTCGTGCATTCATCTTTGCCGTTCTTGGAATGAATCGTCCTGTTAGCGTCTTGTTCCTGCCGGCTTCTCTGAGCCTCATCAGGTCAGCGTCGCTCTCATCTCGACCGTGTCCTTCCTCGTTCTCTCTGTGCTTGCAGTCGCTCTTCTGAATGAGTTTTCTCTTGCTGTTGCGTCCCCTTGTTTGTCATCCCCTGTGTCAGAGGCGTTTGCGTGTGTGGCCTGGGATCGTTCTGCCCTGCTGCGCAGTGTGGGAGTGGGGGTAAAAGCATAAATGCTGGGGACTTGAAATTTGTAATGCAGAGTATATTTGGATTCTGGATGGTTTTCCTAGGTAGAAACAAGGCCTCTGGAGCTGTGCAGGGCTTTAACCTTTGTCGTAACTTCCTTTCAGATGCAGATGGTTTAAATCAGAAGCAGAGCGCCCCATTGTGGGTGAGGGGGTTGCCCCAAGCAGGTCGGTGACTGTTTGTCCTCGCCGGGGAAGCATAAGTGGTGGCTGTGTTACAGCACTGTTCTTTCTCTTTATTTTTAGGAAGTGATGCTGGATATCAGCTGTCAGGTGGAAGTGGGCAAGGTGAGCAGTGACAGAAGCAGTTATTTGTGGTAAAGGTCTCAATTTCTGGTGCAAGTCTAAGCATCCGTTACTGTTGGTGTGTTTTAGGCATTGCACTTTTATTAAGGTGAGACCCCTCCTCGCTAAGAAAAGTGGTTTTGCACTGTCCTGAGAACTCGGGAAGTATTCCAGGAGCCTGTGATGAAGCCTTGACCTTTTCCTGTTTAAAGATGCCATCCAGGTAACCTTCAGGAATAGGTAAGGAGCTGTGGTGATTTGGGGAGGTAGGGTGGAGTAGTGTGGGTGCACTCAAGTTTGAGCAATGTCGCATCACCTTGTCCCCCCCTCAGCCACGCATACCCTGTGATGACGGCGTCAGGCTCTGCGTGTGGCCAAAGCGTGCGGCCCTCCAGTGTTGTCAGGAGATGGTGAGTGGCAGAATTGTCGTGTTTTGGCTGATGGTGCTGCTCAGATCATACACTGATGGTTGATTTCATTTATAGCGGCTGACATGAGTGACAGCAGCCTGGTGAGAACATGAAATTGCAGAGGATGAGGTGGCCTCCCTTTACAACTGCCGTGGGTTCTCATCTTCGGACGTCGGAGAGATAAGTCAAGGGCTTCCGCCCACAGGGAGGATGAAAGCGGGATGTGGATTCGGGACTCTGCGGGAGGGTTTTTGAGCCAGCTTTGGAGATGGGGGTGTCCAAGATGTGTGCCCTTTGGCCATATAAAGGGTAAGTCCTGTAATGCTGACGTGCGCAGGGCAGAGCGGTCCTGGTGTTTGTCGTGTCATTTGTCTATCGTGCAGTGTGTGTCTTTAGTGTGTCTCGTGTGGCATGTCTTTTGCCTTTGTCCTTCGAGGGGCTTATTGGGACCTCTAGCATCATTCTTAGCATCTGTATTCCCACCTTTCCTGTCCCTGCGCCGGTGCCATCAAACCTTTGAGTCGGGAGCTAGGACAGGCATCAGAATCTCATCTCTCTTTAGAAGCATCCAATCAGAAGTGTTTTACTGTCTTATTCTGAGCTGCCATTGACAGCTGTGCACTGCTGAGATCCATTTTTAGTGGAGTAGGACTTGCAGGAGTGTGAAGATAGGTAGCGGATTCTGAGCGTAGGGTTCTCGTGCATCCATCTTTGCCGTTCTTGGAATGAATCGTCCTGTTAACGTCTTGTTCCTGCCGGCTTCTCTGAGCCTCATCAGGTCAGCGTCGCTCTCATCTCGACCGTGTCCTTCCTCGTTCTCTCTGTGCTTGCAGTCGCTCTTCTGAATGAGTTTTCTCTTGCTGTTGCGTCCCCTTGTTTGTCATCCCCTGTGTCAGAGGCGTTTGCGTGTCTGGCCTGGGATCGTTCTGCCCTGCTGCGCAGTGTGGGAGTGGGGGTAAAAGCATAAATACTGGGGACTTGAAATTTGTAATGCAGAGTATATTTGGATTCTGGATGGTTTTCCTAGGTAGAAACAAGGCCTCTGGAGCTGTGCAGGGCTTTAACCTTTGTCATAACTTCCTTTCAGATGCAGATGGTTTAAATCAGAAGCAGAGCGCCCCATTGTGGGTGAGGGGGTTGCCCCAAGCAGGTCGGTGACTGTTTGTCCTCGCCGGGGAAGCATAAGTGGTGGCTGTGTTACAGCACTGTTCTTTCTCTTTATTTTTAGGAAGTGATGCTGGATATCAGCTGTCAGGTGGAAGTGGGCAAGGTGAGCAGTGACAGAAGCAGTTATTTGTGGTAAAGGTCTCAATTTCTGGTGCAAGTCTAAGCATCCGTTACTGTTGGTGTGTTTTAGGCATTGCACTTTTATTAAGGTGAGACCCCTCCTCGCTAAGAAAAGTGGTTTTGCACTGTCCTGAGAACTCGGGAAGTATTCCAGGAGCCTGTGATGAAGCCTTGACCTTTTCCTGTTTAAAGATGCCATCCAGGTAACCTTCAGGAATAGGTAAGGAGCTGTGGTGATTTGGGGAGGTAGGGTGGAGTAGTGTGGGTGCACTCAAGTTTGAGCAATGTCGCATCACCTTGTCCCCCCCTCAGCCACGCATACCCTGTGATGACGGCGTCAGGCTCTGCGTGTGGCCAAAGCGTGCGGCCCTCCAGTGTTGTCAGGAGATGGTGAGTGGCAGAATTGTCGTGTTTTGGCTGATGGTGCTGCTCAGATCATACACTGATGGTTGATTTCATTTATAGCGGCTGACATGAGTGACAGCAGCCTGGTGAGAACATGAAATTGCAGAGGATGAGGTGGCCTCCCTTTACAACTGCCGTGGGTTCTCATCTTCGGACGTCGGAGAGATAAGTCAAGGGCTTCCGCCCACAGGGAGGATGAAAGCGGGATGTGGATTCGGGACTCTGCGGGAGGGTTTTTGAGCCAGCTTTGGAGATGGGGGTGTCCAAGATGTGTGCCCTTTGGCCATATAAAGGGTAAGTCCTGTAATGCTGACGTGCGCAGGGCAGAGCGGTCCTGGTGTTTGTCGTGTCATTTGTCTATCGTGCAGTGTGTGTCTTTAGTGTGTCTCGTGTGGCATGTCTTTTGCCTTTGTCCTTCGAGGGGCTTATTGGGACCTCTAGCATCATTCTTAGCATCTGTATTCCCACCTTTCCTGTCCCTGCGCCGGTGCCATCAAACCTTTGAGTCGGGAGCTAGGACAGGCATCAGAATCTCATCTCTCTTTAGAAGCATCCAATCAGAAGTGTTTTACTGTCTTATTCTGAGCTGCCATTGACAGCTGTGCACTGCTGAGATCCATTTTTAGTGGAGTAGGACTTGCAGGAGTGTGAAGATAGGTAGCGGATTCTGAGCGTAGGGTTCTCGTGCATCCATCTTTGCCGTTCTTGGAATGAATCGTCCTGTTAACGTCTTGTTCCTGCCGGCTTCTCTGAGCCTCATCAGGTCAGCGTCGCTCTCATCTCGACCGTGTCCTTCCTCGTTCTCTCTGTGCTTGCAGTCGCTCTTCTGAATGAGTTTTCTCTTGCTGTTGCGTCCCCTTGTTTGTCATCCCCTGTGTCAGAGGCGTTTGCGTGTGTGGCCTGGGATCGTTCTGCCCTGCTGCGCAGTGTGGGAGTGGGGGTAAAAGCATAAATGCTGGGGACTTGAAATTTGTAATGCAGAGTATATTTGGATTCTGGATGGTTTTCCTAGGTAGAAACAAGGCCTCTGGAGCTGTGCAGGGCTTTAACCTTTGTCATAACTTCTTTTCAGATGCAGATGGTTTAAATCAGAAGCAGAGCGCCCCATTGTGGGTGAGGGGGTTGCCCCAAGCAGGTCGGTGACTGTTTGTCCTCGCCGGGGAAGCATAAGTGGTGGCTGTGTTACAGCACTGTTCTTTCTCTTTATTTTTAGGAAGTGATGCTGGATATCAGCTGTCAGGTGGAAGTGGGCAAGGTGAGCAGTGACAGAAGCAGTTATTTGTGGTAAAGGTCTCAATTTCTGGTGCAAGTCTAAGCATCCGTTACTGTTGGTGTGTTTTAGGCATTGCACTTTTATTAAGGTGAGACCCCTCCTCGCTAAGAAAAGTGGTTTTGCACTGTCCTGAGAACTCGGGAAGTATTCCAGGAGCCTGTGATGAAGCCTTGACCTTTTCCTGTTTAAAGATGCCATCCAGGTAACCTTCAGGAATAGGTAAGGAGCTGTGGTGATTTGGGGAGGTAGGGTGGAGTAGTGTGGGTGCACTCAAGTTTGAGCAATGTCGCATCACCTTGTCCCCCCCTCAGCCACGCATACCCTGTGATGACGGCGTCAGGCTCTGCGTGTGGCCAAAGCGTGCGGCCCTCCAGTGTTGTCAGGAGATGGTGAGTGGCAGAATTGTCGTGTTTTGGCTGATGGTGCTGCTCAGATCATACACTGATGGTTGATTTCATTTATAGCGGCTGACATGAGTGACAGCAGCCTGGTGAGAACATGAAATTGCAGAGGATGAGGTGGCCTCCCTTTACAACTGCCGTGGGTTCTCATCTTCGGACGTCGGAGAGATAAGTCAAGGGCTTCCGCCCACAGGGAGGATGAAAGCGGGATGTGGATTCGGGACTCTGCGGGAGGGTTTTTGAGCCAGCTTTGGAGATGGGGGTGTCCAAGATGTGTGCCCTTTGGCCATATAAAGGGTAAGTCCTGTAATGCTGACGTGCGCAGGGCAGAGCGGTCCTGGTGTTTGTTGTGTCACTTGTCTATCGTGCTCTGTGTATCTTTAGTGTGTCTCGTGTGGCATGTCTTTTTCCTTTGCCCTTCAAGGTTCTTTCTGGAAACTCTGGCGTCATTCTTGCCATCTCTGATTGCTTCCTTCCTCAGCCTGGCACCGGTACCCTCAAACCTTTGATTCAGGAGCTTGGACAGGCATCGTTATCTGATTGGATGCGTCTCAAGAGAGATGAGATGTCTTTTTTAAGGTCTTGTTCTCTGCGCTGCAGAGATCGATTTTCAGTGGAGTAGGACTTACAGGAGTGTGAAGATAGGTAGAGGATTCTGAGCATAGGATTCTCAGGCATCCATCTTTGCGGTTCTTGGAATGAATCGTCCTGTTAGCGTCTTGTTCCTGCCGGCTTCTCTGAGCCTCATCAGGTCAGCGTCGCTCTCATCTCGACCGTGTCCTTCCTCGTTCTCTCTGTGCTTGCAGTCGCTCTTCTGAATGAGTTTTCTCTTGCTGTTGCGTCCCCTTGTTTGTCATCCCCTGTGTCAGAGGCGTTTGCGTGTCTGGCCTGGGATCGTTCTGCCCTGCTGCGCAGTGTGGGAGTGGGGGTAAAAGCATAAATGCTGGGGACTTGAAATTTGTAATGCAGAGTATATTTGGATTCTGGATGGTTTTCCTAGGTAGAAACAAGGCCTCTGGAGCTGTGCAGGGCTTTAACCTTTGTCATAACTTCCTTTCAGATGCAGATGGTTTAAATCAGAAGCAGAGCGCCCCATTGTGGGTGAGGGGGTTGCCCCAAGCAGGTCGGTGACTGTTTGTCCTCGCCGGGGAAGCATAAGTGGTGGCTGTGTTACAGCACTGTTCTTTCTCTTTATTTTTAGGAAGTGATGGTGGATATCAGCTGTCAGGTGGAAGTGGGCAAGGTGAGCAGTGACAGAAGCAGTTATTTGTGGTAAAGGTCTCAATTTCTGGTGCAAGTCTAAGCATCCGTTACTGTTGGTGTGTTTTAGGCATTGCACTTTTATTAAGGTGAGACCCCTCCTCGCTAAGAAAAGTGGTTTTGCACTGTCCTGAGAACTCGGGAAGTATTCCAGGAGCCTGTGATGAAGCCTTGACCTTTTCCTGTTTAAAGATGCCATCCAGGTAACCTTCAGGAATAGGTAAGGAGCTGTGGTGATTTGGGGAGGTAGGGTGGAGTAGTGTGGGTGCACTCAAGTTTGAGCAATGTCGCATCACCTTGTCCCCCCCTCAGCCACGCATACCCTGTGATGACGGCGTCAGGCTCTGCGTGTGGCCAAAGCGTGCGGCCCTCCAGTGTTGTCAGGAGATGGTGAGTGGCAGAATTGTCGTGTTTTGGCTGATGGTGCTGCTCAGATCATACACTGATGGTTGATTTCATTTATAGCGGCTGACATGAGTGACAGCAGCCTGGTGAGAACATGAAATTGCAGAGGATGAGGTGGCCTCCCTTTACAACTGCCGTGGGTTCTCATCTTCGGACGTCGGAGAGATAAGTCAAGGGCTTCCGCCCACAGGGAGGATGAAAGCGGGATGTGGATTCGGGACTCTGCGGGAGGGTTTTTGAGCCAGCTTTGGAGATGGGGGTGTCCAAGATGTGTGCCCTTTGGCCATATAAAGGGTAAGTCCTGTAATGCTGACGTGCGCAGGGCAGAGCGGTCCTGGTGTCTGTCGTGTCATTTGTCTATCGTGCAGTGTGTGTCTTTAGTGTGTCTCGTGTGGCATGTCTTTTGCCTTTGTCCTTCGAGGGGCTTATTGGGACCTCTAGCATCATTCTTAGCATCTGTATTCCCACCTTTCCTGTCCCTGCGCCGGTGCCATCAAACCTTTGAGTCGGGAGCTAGGACAGGCATCAGAATCTCATCTCTCTTTAGAAGCATCCAATCAGAAGTGTTTTACTGTCTTATTCTGAGCTGCCATTGACAGCTGTGCACTGCTGAGATCCATTTTTAGTGGAGTAGGACTTGCAGGAGTGTGAAGATAGGTAGCGGATTCTGAGCGTAGGGTTCTCGTGCATTCATCTTTGCCGTTCTTGGAATGAATCGTCCTGTTAGCGTCTTGTTCCTGCCGGCTTCTCTGAGCCTCATCAGGTCAGCGTCGCTCTCATCTCGACCGTGTCCTTCCTCGTTCTCTCTGTGCTTGCAGTCGCTCTTCTGAATGAGTTTTCTCTTGCTGTTGCGTCCCCTTGTTTGTCATCCCCTGTGTCAGAGGCGTTTGCGTGTCTGGCCTGGGATCGTTCTGCCCTGCTGCGCAGTGTGGGAGTGGGGGTAAAAGCATAAATGCTGGGGACTTGAAATTTGTAATGCAGAGTATATTTGGATTCTGGATGGTTTTCCTAGGTAGAAACAAGGCCTCTGGAGCTGTGCAGGGCTTTAACCTTTGTCGTAACTTCCTTTCAGATGCAGATGGTTTAAATCAGAAGCAGAGCGCCCCATTGTGGGTGAGGGGGTTGCCCCAAGCAGGTCGGTGACTGTTTGTCCTCGCCGGGGAAGCATAAGTGGTGGCTGTGTTACAGCACTGTTCTTTCTCTTTATTTTTAGGAAGTGATGGTGGATATCAGCTGTCAGGTGGAAGTGGGCAAGGTGAGCAGTGACAGAAGCAGTTATTTGTGGTAAAGGTCTCAATTTCTGGTGCAAGTCTAAGCATCCGTTACTGTTGGTGTGTTTTAGGCATTGCACTTTTATTAAGGTGAGACCCCTCCTCGCTAAGAAAAGTGGTTTTGCACTGTCCTGAGAACTCGGGAAGTATTCCAGGAGCCTGTGATGAAGCCTTGACCTTTTCCTGTTTAAAGATGCCATCCAGGTAACCTTCAGGAATAGGTAAGGAGCTGTGGTGATTTGGGGAGGTAGGGTGGAGTAGTGTGGGTGCACTCAAGTTTGAGCAATGTCGCATCACCTTGTCCCCCCCTCAGCCACGCATACCCTGTGATGACGGCGTCAGGCTCTGCGTGTGGCCAAAGCGTGCGGCCCTCCAGTGTTGTCAGGAGATGGTGAGTGGCAGAATTGTCGTGTTTTGGCTGATGGTGCTGCTCAGATCATACACTGATGGTTGATTTCATTTATAGCGGCTGACATGAGTGACAGCAGCCTGGTGAGAACATGAAATTGCAGAGGATGAGGTGGCCTCCCTTTACAACTGCCGTGGGTTCTCATCTTCGGACGTCGGAGAGATAAGTCAAGGGCTTCCGCCCACAGGGAGGATGAAAGCGGGATGTGGATTCGGGACTCTGCGGGAGGGTTTTTGAGCCAGCTTTGGAGATGGGGGTGTCCAAGATGTGTGCCCTTTGGCCATATAAAGGGTAAGTCCTGTAATGCTGACGTGCGCAGGGCAGAGCGGTCCTGGTGTTTGTCGTGTCATTTGTCTATCGTGCAGTGTGTGTCTTTAGTGTGTCTCGTGTGGCATGTCTTTTGCCTTTGTCCTTCGAGGGGCTTATTGGGACCTCTAGCATCATTCTTAGCATCTGTATTCCCACCTTTCCTGTCCCTGCGCCGGTGCCATCAAACCTTTGAGTCGGGAGCTAGGACAGGCATCAGAATCTCATCTCTCTTTAGAAGCATCCAATCAGAAGTGTTTTACTGTCTTATTCTGAGCTGCCATTGACAGCTGTGCACTGCTGAGATCCATTTTTAGTGGAGTAGGACTTGCAGGAGTGTGAAGATAGGTAGCGGATTCTGAGCGTAGGGTTCTCGTGCATCCATCTTTGCCGTTCTTGGAATGAATCGTCCTGTTAACGTCTTGTTCCTGCCGGCTTCTCTGAGCCTCATCAGGTCAGCGTCGCTCTCATCTCGACCGTGTCCTTCCTCGTTCTCTCTGTGCTTGCAGTCGCTCTTCTGAATGAGTTTTCTCTTGCTGTTGCGTCCCCTTGTTTGTCATCCCCTGTGTCAGAGGCGTTTGCGTGTCTGGCCTGGGATCGTTCTGCCCTGCTGCGCAGTGTGGGAGTGGGGGTAAAAGCATAAATGCTGGGGACTTGAAATTTGTAATGCAGAGTATATTTGGATTCTGGATGGTTTTCCTAGGTAGAAACAAGGCCTCTGGAGCTGTGCAGGGCTTTAACCTTTGTCATAACTTCTTTTCAGATGCAGATGGTTTAAATCAGAAGCAGAGCGCCCCATTGTGGGTGAGGGGGTTGCCCCAAGCAGGTCGGTGACTGTTTGTCCTCGCCGGGGAAGCATAAGTGGTGGCTGTGTTACAGCACTGTTCTTTCTCTTTATTTTTAGGAAGTGATGCTGGATATCAGCTGTCAGGTGGAAGTGGGCAAGGTGAGCAGTGACAGAAGCAGTTATTTGTGGTAAAGGTCTCAATTTCTGGTGCAAGTCTAAGCATCCGTTACTGTTGGTGTGTTTTAGGCATTGCACTTTTATTAAGGTGAGACCCCTCCTCGCTAAGAAAAGTGGTTTTGCACTGTCCTGAGAACTCGGGAAGTATTCCAGGAGCCTGTGATGAAGCCTTGACCTTTTCCTGTTTAAAGATGCCATCCAGGTAACCTTCAGGAATAGGTAAGGAGCTGTGGTGATTTGGGGAGGTAGGGTGGAGTAGTGTGGGTGCACTCAAGTTTGAGCAATGTCGCATCACCTTGTCCCCCCCTCAGCCACGCATACCCTGTGATGACGGCGTCAGGCTCTGCATGTGGCCGAATCCTGTGGCCCGAGGGTGCGGGCATTGTCAGGAGATGTTGAGCATCAAAATTGTCGTGTTTAGGCCGATGGTGCTGCTGAGATCATGCATTGATTTCTTTTATTGCAACTGCCATCCATGACAGCAGCGCTTTGAGAGCGCAGAATTGCCAGAGGACGAGGCAGCCTACCTTCGCACCTGCTGTGGGTTCGTATCCCCACACGTCCGAGAGATAAGTGAAGGGCTTCAACCCACAGGGAGGATGGAAGTTGGATATGGGGTCAAGACCCTGCGGGAGGGATTTTTGAGTCATGTTTGGAGCCGAGGACGTCCAGGCTGTGTCCCCTTGGACCATTTCAGGTGTCGGTTTGAGGATGCTGAGGTGCACAGGGCAGAGCGGTCCTGGTGTTTTTGTGTCACTTGTCTATCGTGCTCTGTGTATCTTTAGTGTGTCTCGTGTGGCATGTCTTTTCCCTTTGCCCTTCAAGGTTCTTTCTGGAAACTCTGGCGTCATTCTTGCCATCTCTGATTGCTTCCTTCCTCAGCCTGGCACCGGTACCCTCAAACCTTTGATTCAGGAGCTTGGACAGGCATCGTTATCTGATTGGATGCGTCTCAAGAGAGATGAGATGTCTTTTTTAAGGTCTTGTTCTCTGCGCTGCAGAGATCGATTTTCAGTGGAGTAGGACTTGCAGGAGTGTGAAGATAGGTAGAGGATTCTGAGCATAGGATTCTCAGGCATCCATCTTTGCGGTTCTTGGAATGAATCGTCCTGTTAGCATCTTGTTCCTGCCGGCTTCTCTGAGCCTCATCAGGTCAGCGTCGCTCTCATCTCGACCGTGTTCTTCCTCGTTCTCTCTGTGCTTGCAGTCGCTCTTCTGAATGAGTTTTCTCTTGCTGTTGCGTCCCCTTGTTTGTCATCCCCTGTGTCAGAGGCGTTTGCGTGTGTGGCCTGGGATCGTTCTGCCCTGCTGCGCAGTGTGGGAGTGGGGGTAAAAGCATAAATGCTGGGGACTTGAAATTTGTAATGCAGAGTATATTTGGATTCTGGATGGTTTTCCTAGGTAGAAACAAGGCCTCTGGAGCTGTGCAGGGCTTTAACCTTTGTCATAACTTCCTTTCAGATGCAGATGGTTTAAATCAGAAGCAGAGCGCCCCATTGTGGGTGAGGGGGTTGCCCCAAGCAGGTCGGTGACTGTTTGTCCTCGCCGGGGAAGCATAAGTGGTGGCTGTGTTACAGCACTGTTCTTTCTCTTTATTTTTAGGAAGTGATGGTGGATATCAGCTGTCAGGTGGAAGTGGGCAAGGTGAGCAGTGACAGAAGCAGTTATTTGTGGTAAAGGTCTCAATTTCTGGTGCAAGTCTAAGCATCCGTTACTGTTGGTGTGTTTTAGGCATTGCACTTTTATTAAGGTGAGACCCCTCCTCGCTAAGAAAAGTGGTTTTGCACTGTCCTGAGAACTCGGGAAGTATTCCAGGAGCCTGTGATGAAGCCTTGACCTTTTCCTGTTTAAAGATGCCATCCAGGTAACCTTCAGGAATAGGTAAGGAGCTGTGGTGATTTGGGGAGGTAGGGTGGAGTAGTGTGGGTGCACTCAAGTTTGAGCAATGTCGCATCACCTTGTCCCCCCCTCAGCCACGCATACCCTGTGATGACGGCGTCAGGCTCTGCGTGTGGCCAAAGCGTGCGGCCCTCCAGTGTTGTCAGGAGATGGTGAGTGGCAGAATTGTCGTGTTTTGGCTGATGGTGCTGCTCAGATCATACACTGATGGTTGATTTCATTTATAGCGGCTGACATGAGTGACAGCAGCCTGGTGAGAACATGAAATTGCAGAGGATGAGGTGGCCTCCCTTTACAACTGCCGTGGGTTCTCATCTTCGGACGTCGGAGAGATAAGTCAAGGGCTTCCGCCCACAGGGAGGATGAAAGCGGGATGTGGATTCGGGACTCTGCGGGAGGGTTTTTGAGCCAGCTTTGGAGATGGGGGTGTCCAAGATGTGTGCCCTTTGGCCATATAAAGGGTAAGTCCTGTAATGCTGACGTGCGCAGGGCAGAGCGGTCCTGGTGTCTGTCGTGTCATTTGTCTATCGTGCAGTGTGTGTCTTTAGTGTGTCTGGTGTGGCATGTCTTTTGCTTTTGTCCTTCGAGGGGCTTATTGGGACCTCTAGCATCATTCTTAGCATCTGTATTCCCACCTTTCCTGTCCCTGTGCCGGTGCCATCAAACCTTTGAGTCAGGAGCTAGGACAGGCATCAGAATCTCATCTCTCTTTAGAAGCATCCAATCAGAAGTGTTTTACTGTCTTATTCTGAGCTGCCATTGACAGCTGTGCACTGCTGAGATCCATTTTTAGTGGAGTAGGACTTGCAGGAGTGTGAAGATAGGTAGCGGATTCTGAGCGTAGGGTTCTCGTGCATTCATCTTTGCCGTTCTTGGAATGAATCGTCCTGTTAGCATCTTGTTCCTGCCAGCTTCTCTGAGCCTCTTTGGCTCAGCGTGGGTCTCATCTCCACCGTGCCCCTCCTCGTTCTCTCGGTTCTTGCAGTCGCTCTTCTGAATGAGTTTTTTCTTGCTGTTGCGTCCCCTTGTTTGTCATCCCCTGTGTCAGAGGCGTTTGCGTGTGTGGCCTGGGATCGTTCTGCCCTGCTGCGCAGTGTGCGTGTAAAAGGATAAGTGCCGGGGACTTGAAATTTATAATGCATTCTGTAGTAGGATTGTGGATGGTTTTCCTAGGTTGACGTAAGTTTTCTGGAGGTGCTATGTTGGCCTGCAGTGCTTTGACTTTTGTCCTGACTTCCTTTCAGATGCAGATGGTTAAATCCCGACGCGGAAGGTGAGTAAAATATGAGAAGAGTGAGGACGGACGAGATCTGAGGCGAGGCCAAGGTCCAAGAGGCATCAGCACCAAAGTCATCGGCATCCTGTAGGAGGCTCATTACCTTCCCGTCATCCCAATGCAGACCATTAGAATGGATATAGAATTTGCAGCGGCTAAAAGGTTACTCCTCAGCATACTCACTAAGAGAGGAGAGGAGATGAAAAAGGCTTGGGAAAGCTCATTATCTGGTCAAGAGAAAATTGATTTTTTAAATACTCCACTCTGTTGTTTATGGAAGATGAGTGGAGTGAGCTAGGGGACCGTTTGTGGGATTAAACAATTATTGGCAAGGGCACGGAGACTCTTTGTTTTGGGAGTACATGGGGAACGATTATAAACACTTGGAGAGATGAAAGGTGAATCCAAGTTTCCAGCTGCTCCTGTGCAAGCTATGTCATAACAATACACAGGGTTATCATCTCCTGTGCTGTCTCGGTCAGGCTGCCTCAGTGCATTTTTTGGGATAGGGAGCGTACAGCCAGTAAATGGAATAAGGGGAAAACAATGGAGCTCTGTTGCAGAACTGTTAAAAACCCAAGCAAGCGTAATCTTTAAGTCTAATGCAGTACCGGAGCAAAAAGCAGAGTTATCTGCTCCGATAGCCAATGTGGAAATAAAACGGGATAAGAAAGGAGTTGCAGCCGGACTGTCAGAAGTAGGGTCTCAGAAAGAACACGGAGAGTCAGGTAGCCTGCCGAAGTCCCAGGTAAGTAAAGAACAGGGAGAGACACCTTGCCAGCCGAAGTTATATCCTGCTATCCCTCTGTCTGCTCCTCCGTGTGGTCCAGAATTAATACCCCTTCCTGGAAGAGGATGTTGATAGGGAAAAAGAAGAGGAGCAACTTACACCTGAAGAAAGAAAATTGGTTAAATCCTTTACTCCTCCAATGGAAAAGTTATAACGTCAAGTTGAACAATTAACACATCAAATGGAAAGTTGCAACACAGGGCACAAACAAAACATAACTGCCTGCTCAGAACAGCGCAGTCCTCCTACACAGTCAGTTCAGCAATTACTGCAGATGCTACGACCAGAGCCATCAGCACCTTCAATGCAAATCCTTCCACCTCCGTATCTAGGCCCAATCCCAGGCCCAGCAGGTGCCGAAGAACATTCTGCAAAAATATCATCAGGAAACGACGGTCAGGAATAGTTTGTGATGCAATCATTGAAGGAGAGCGGCAACCAGCTGAAGCTTTAGCTTGCGCAATTCTGTATGATCAACAAGCTCCTAGGTACGAACAACATCATTGGAAAATTTTGCAACAAACCAAACAAACTATGACAGAACATGGAATTAGATCTGAGGCTGCCAGAACTACACAGGACCGCATTTTCACCGCCAATGTAAATTCACCTCACGATTGTCGGCAAATAGCACGATTACTATTGACACCATCTCAACACGTCATACAGGTAAAGGAGCGGACCAGATCGGCAGTCACCGAAGCTCGTAGACCTAGGGATCCAAATGACATCCTAAATGCACTAAATCCAGATATGCTCACCGGATCAGGGGTATTTAGTAACTGACGTTCAACTTAATTGAACGCATTGGGAACACATCATTTGTCTGCACGTTTAGCCAGACAGGCTTTTAATGTCGTTCCAGATTCTCAACCACGTACTCTTTATTCAGCTGTTCAACAAGGAATAACAGAACCTTTATACCAATTTTATTCATTGCTTATGGGCAGCTTGAAGCAATCAGAATGATTTAACCGACAAGGCGTGACAAAAAACATTCAAGTTAGTGGCATTTGAAAAGGCTATTTCCAAAACAAAACCTTTGTTGATTACTTTGGGTAAAGATGCTGATGTAACAGAAACGATCTACTGTAGCAGATACGGCTACTAGAGCATCTCAGTCCCAACAAGGACAAGTTGTCGCCAATGCCGTAGCAGAGGCCATAAAACCAGCCACAAATTTACTTGCTGCTGCAGTAAGCAAAATAGGCCAAACACCAAAGTCAGGACCTTCAAAGACACGAGGCGCATGTTAGCGATGTGGGGCAAAGGGACATTTCAAAAAGACACGCCAAGCGTCAGTACGGTGCGATAGATGTCAAAAAGGCAACCGTTCCGCAGCCGCCCGTCGGTCCGCAAAAAACGGATTACAAAGCGCAAAGAGCCGCCGTGCGGTGAAACAAGCAGTCGGCCCAACGCTGTCCAACAACTTGACCCACCAGCGACCACAGCGAGCTTGGCAA
The DNA here is from genome assembly GCF_052056855.1 of Sturnus vulgaris. Taxonomy (NCBI): domain Eukaryota; kingdom Metazoa; phylum Chordata; class Aves; order Passeriformes; family Sturnidae; genus Sturnus; species Sturnus vulgaris. The sequence continues at coordinate 433,170 of NW_028276372.1, forward strand.
TCGATTCGGCAGCAGCAGTAGCCGTTACTCTTATCAATCAAACTGCGTATCAAATTCCAACAGGTGTCACCAGAGCAATATACGCCTCAGACAGCGCACTTGCGGCATTATTAACTGGAAAATCTTCTGCTGGACTTGCAGGACTCATCGTCCTCCCAGGTGTAATCGATGCTGACTACACCGGAGAGATTCAAGTGCGTGCCTACACTTTATCACCACCACTTCCTATTTCCAAGGCAACCAGAATTGCACAATTGATTCTATATTTAACAATTCCTACATAAGGGACATCTTCTGAACTCCACCACAGAGAGGAATTAAAGGCTTCGGATCCACTGGAGACACAGTAGTAAATTTAGTACAGCAAATGAAACAGAGACCAATGGTGAAAGCAACCTTACGATCTGGCACGGTTCAAAAAGAAGTCACCGTTATGCTAGATACAGGAGCTGATGTTAGCGTCATTTACAAAGAACGCTGGCCCAAAGATTGGTTTCTTCAACAAACTGTGCATGCAGTACAAGGCGTAATAGGGAATTCTATACCATAGGGAAGTGTCCATGCCATAGAAGTGAGATTTCCCGAAGGGCAAACAGCCACACAACGCCCATATGTCACGTCTTTACTTGGAAATTTAGGAGGCCTAATCGGTCGAGATGCATTAAATCAGCTAGGAGCAACTCTCACGTCGCCCGCAGCCTCTCAGTCGCCTTTTTAGTTGCAGCCGCTGCCGTTCTGCCGCCAACCCCAAAAATACAACGGAAAAACCATAGACCAATATGGGTTGATCAGCGGACCTTGTCCAAAGAGCGGCCGAAAATAGCCCACGAATTAGCGAAAGAACAGTTATAAGCCAAACATAGACAACATTCCATTAGTCTGCGGAACGCTCCCATTTTTTATTCCTAACAAATCAGGCAAATGGCGACGGTTACACGATCTCCAAAAAGCGAACGACCAGCCGTGTCCCATGGGAGCATTACAACCAGGAATGCTTACTCCAACTATGTTGCTTCAGAATTGGCATCTCTTGATTATTCACCTCAAAGACCATTTTTCACTATATGCTTGCGAAAGGATGATACAGTGTGATTTGCATTCACTTTATCAGCAATAAATAAAGCAAGTCCTTCACAAGGATATGAACGTGTACTACTTCCACCTGGCATGAAAAGTCTTCCTACTATGTGTCAAACGTTTGTTCATTGGACATTAGAGCCTATCCGTCATAAATTTGCACAATTATTTATCGTTACATGGATGATATCCTGCTATGTCAATAAGAACCCTTTACTAATGATACTTTACAGTACATTATCACTCAGCTGTCGTCAAAAGGTTTATTAATTGCACCAGAAAAGATACAACCTACATGGTGCTACGTAGGTTGGGCGTTAACCTCAGCTGCTGTCAGTCCAGAAAAACTGCACCTTACAACTACTATTGCAACACTTCACCATGCTCAGAAATTAATTGGAGATTCGCAGCGGTTTAGAATTGTCGCAGGGATCCTCAATGATGAGATATCACGTCTTACAAGTCTGCTTAAAGTGCGGACCCAAATATTCCAATCTCTCTTTCTCCTGAATGACGCGATTGCCTTAACAAGCTGAGTCAGCGTCCAGTGTCATCTGTCGCAGGTCATCCATTGTCAGATGTGCCATTAGGTGTTCCTATTTTCAACCATGCCGATGCTCTATTTGCTATCTCATACCAGCGGCCTGCTTGATATTAAGAAAAAGGGGAGACCATCCTACGGGAGATTGCGCCAAGCAAACGCAATCACGGGAACGACCACGCGTTCGGCAAAATCAACAGAAAGGCAAGGAGCAACAAAATCAGATAACGATTCTGGAACTGGCCTTTCCACCACATACACTGCCCGTGAGCATTTGGCAAAGAACAGAGGTAATAGAACATCTCATTAGGAAAGCATGGGAACGGGGGCTCGACATCACCTGTACAGAGGCGGAACATATCAGTCTACCATTAAAAACTGAACTGTTTGAGTTCATGTTGAGATGCTCAGAGACCCTACAAATAGTTCTCCTAGACTACGCTGGCCACGTGCATAACAGACAACCATCCGATGCGCGATTACAAGTAATAGCAAGACAGCAATTGTTACAGCAACCAAAGGTAAAGACACAACCTGTCAAAGGTATTACGGTATACACAGATGCAGGAAGAAGAACAAAAAAGGCAGCACTTACCTGGAAAGAAAAATCGGGATGGAAAGTACATGTCCTGAACGATTTTATGGGAAAATTGTACAGCAGTTAAATTTAGCCAACAATCCCGATTTTGGATTCTACAGTACGAAACACGGCCATGAGGTGCCATAACTGTATACAGGTTCGATGAGGGACTCAGCAATTAATTTACAGGTTATTGTGACATCATCACCTTGCATTACCAGGAAAGAAGGAAGAACATTGTGTTTCTCTGTCGGAGAAGGGAGACGCGGACACCAATTCGGTCATCAGCAAAGTCTCGTTTATTGATACGCAGAGTGGTGCTTAAGTACAGTATTTAATTAGCTCATGCATAGTGCAAAATCTGAGCTCATCATTGGTTTAGATGTGCGGCTTAGCTAAGCACTTCGGCATTCATGTTTTTCTCAATTCTGCGTGCCTTCCCTATCTCAAGGACACTGTATCCGTGAGACTGAGGCCCACTTTGCTAGCTTCACTAAGTTGATCTGACTATGGCCTTTTTCTTCCAGCTATTCCTGCACCAGGCTCTCTACACTTCCCCCGTTTTCTTTTTGAGCTAAAAGAGTGGCATGCCAAGCTTTGCTAACAGTCTTTTGAATAAAATTTTGTAAGCAAGTTATTAAGCAAGGTAGCAATAAAGCTAAGCACAAGAATATACCTAACACCATAATAGCATACTTAATAACGGTTCGAATCCATTCCTCAAGACCTAGGCTTTTTAACCACTCGTCAATGTCTCAACCATTTTCTTCTTTTAGGTTGTGTAATTTCTGCTGCATGTTTTGTATCTTTTTGTGGATGGATTTAGAGTGGTTAGATAAATTCATGCAGCACATTCCTTTGAATTCTTTGTAACCATACTGGCAACCTTACTAGGCAGGTTTTAAAAGGATTTTGTACTCCCTCTAGACTTAAGTAGATTGATTCTTGTTTTGTTATGTTAGCGAATGTTACCCATACGTTTTCCCGAGGTGCATGCTGTATTGGAAAAGATTTTGTGCGAGCAAAGTTAGCAAGCATAAGCAGTGCAATGATCATCATTTTGATTTCTTTGGCGGCCTATTCTTTTTACGCCCTGTATTGCTCCCTGTTATCTGCAGTTGTTTCACCTCTTCTATACTTTGATTTAATACCTCCTCTGGGTCTGTACCGGGCTTAATTGGTCCTACCCGAGGCCAAGGTAGGTGTGGGACTTTATGTCTGCATCTTGCAGCGATAATGTGCGAATTTGCATAGATGTGCTGCCTCTTAATCCAGTTGGTAAGTTCCCACCGGGCCCAAGCTAACAGGAGCTGTTCTGGTGTCTCGTATAGGTTTCGTACCTGGGCATATGGCACTCCTGCTTCTTTTTCTAGGGCCCGACCCCAATTTGAATTTCTTAGGTCGTCACTTTGACACCTCCAGCACCACAAATTAAACACTGTTCTCTGTTCCACCCACGAGCAGTCCCCACAGCCCCCGCACTTTAGGGCTACCCAGGCTTCACACCATGACCCCCCACACGCACAACAAGGACGGCTGCTGAGAGGCTGTTCTTCCTGGTGGACGTGGCTCTCAATCCAATCAGCCCAATTCGGTGGTGGCTGCCTTAGCGCCTCACGGGCAGTGCTGTTATAGCGTCCCAAAAAGGTGGGGTTATCCATTCTAGTACCCGTGTCTCCCGCGTTTTCTTTTGTAGCTGTGTGAGTGCACCGAGTAGGTGGTTGGCAGTACTCCAGATGGTAAGATCGATGGGCGAGGAGATATCTCGGCAGGAGACAAACCCTTTATCGATGCAGCATATAATACCCTTGAGGGCTTCATGTTGTTGCGGGGTCACGGTTACGGGTGCGGTTGGGTCAGTCCCTTTAAGTAGTGGCCTGAGGGAGTCTAGCAAGGAGTTGGGTATCCCAACAATCGGCTTGAGCCATTGCAGATCTCCTAGCAGTCGCTGTGCCTCATTTAGAGTGGTGATCTTTGTTGCAAGCTGGAGCTTCTGTGGCCGTACGATTTGGCCTGTGATAGACCACCCCAAGTACTTCCATGGTGTGGATCGCTGTATTTTTTTTTGAGCTATTATGAGGGATGCCTTTGCTAGGGCGTTTTGAATTTCTTGCATTTGAGTGTCTGTAAATGCTGATTCTTGAGCAAAGAGGATATCATCCATATAATGATAAATAATTGTGTTGGGCCACTGTATCCTTAATGGTTGTAATGCGGCATCAACATACAGCTGGCACAGGGTAGGCGAGTTTTTCATTCCTTGTGGAAGAACAGTCCATTCATACCGTTTATCAGGTTCTTCTCTGTTTATTGCTGGTAGGGTGAACGCAAATCTTTTAGTATCTTGAGGGTGTAAGGCTATAGTGAAGAAGCAGTCCTTTAGATCAATGATCAGAAGAGGCCAATGCTGTGGGAGCATTGCTGGGTTGGGGAGGCCTGGTTGTAATGCCCCCATTGCCTCCATTTGATCATTTACTGCTCTTAAATCGTGTAGAAGACGATATTTTCCTGACTTCTTTTTGATCACAAAAATTGGCGTGTTCCATGGGCTTGTTGAGAGTTTCAAATGTCCTTGTTGGAATTGTTCTTTTACGAGTTGATGTGCTTGTATTAGACTTTCCCTTTTTAGAGGCCATTGCTTAACCATTACCGGTTCATTGGCAGTCCAGGTGATTGGGATCGGGAAAGTCCAAGCAATGGCAATTACTCCAAAGGGTGCTCGTTGGATAAAACGACCCCCATCTGAGCCAAGATGTCCCTTCCAATTAAGCAATGTACCGATGGCGGTAATGTGACTACGGACAACACAGTTACCAAATCTTGCCCATCTATAGTGACCCTTACTGGAGGAGTTTTTCTGGCAAGGGTGAATCCTCCGACGCCCGTGACGGTATCCGTAGTTTGCACTGATGGCCAGTTGTGGGGCCATTTTTCTGGAGAGACAATGCTGGTATCTGCCCCAGTGTCTAGGAGTCCCATCATTTCTATTGTCTGTCCTGCATAGGTTAGTTTCACCTTCTTTTTGGGTCTGGTATGGAGATTCATTGTGAGCATAGCAATACCTGATGATCCGAATCCTTGGTCTCCACGTGGGGTTTGTCTTTGTGGTTGAACACCCCGGCTCAACTGTGGAAGTGGAATAAATTGAGCAATACGCTGACCTGCCTCAATTGTCAGAGGAGGAAAAGGAGTATAAACCATTATTTGTATTTCTCCCGTGTAGTCTGCATCGATGACACCTGGTAGCACAAACAGTCCTACAATGGAGCTCGACGAGCGTCCCACTATTAGTCTTCCATGAGCTTGTCCTTTGATATTTATCGGGCCATAAACTCCAGTTGGGACTTTGACGGGGCGAGCTGTTATTAAAGATGTTTTTACTGCGGCTGCCAGGTCGAGTCCCAGGCTCCCTGTTGTGGCTGGTTGTAGACAGGAGATGGCGCTGGTGTCACGGCGGCTACTTGTGACCAGGGCCAATATGGCGGCGGCCGCCGGGGGCTGATCGGCGGCGCCCATCGGGCCGCGCCGCATCCACTCGCATCTGTAGCAGCGCGCCGAGGGAGGCCGGTGGTCGCTTGATGTGGCCGGGGCCGCCGTAGAAGCACGGAGCGGAGCAAGAGCGGCTAACACCTGTGACTGTGTGGACTCGGCTTGTTTCTGCAGTCCTAAGCCTAATTCTTTTAGTGCATTAACCAAGAAAACCTGCGCCCCTCTCATATACTCTGGGACTCCTGCCTTTTCAATAGTAGCAGCAGCCTTATCTACAAAGTCCCCAAAGGATTTATTTCTTCCCTGTTTTATCCCCATATACATGGGTATGCTTGAGCTATCTTTGACCTGATCGATGGCACTCCTTACTAGACGCATGGCTTCCCTAACCTTGTCGGGTCCTGAAATTATTTGAGCCTCTGTCCTGCGGTATTGACCCAATCCCATTAGTTCGTCTATGGTAATTCCAGCTAACGGATCTCCCGGGCCCCTCTGTGTTGCAACTGACTCCTGAACAAGAGCTTGCCAGTGGGCGTTAAATAGCAACTGCTGATGTTGCGTGAAAATTAGTTTCACTATACTTCTCATATCATTTGGCAACAGCAGGTATGTATCAAACAAGAAATCTAGCATCTGCTTAGCTGGCTCGCTCCGAAAACCAAACTGACTCACTGTCTGTCTCAGTTGGGCTAGCAGCTTCCAGTCGGGAGGCGCGTACGCTCCCACTTGGACGGCTTGTCCTTGTTGATTTATTTCCTGTGTATACGTAACGGGGAAAGCCCAGGCTTTCGCTGCGTCAACAGCGCTCTCGTCCCCAGTCTCCAAGCCGTGTCTGGCTAGCATACTCCACGCCTCCCCCCGCCGTCTTGCCATCTCCTCCCACAGGTCGCTTTCCGCCCTAGGGACCGGAGCTGGCTCCACGGCGGGCTTAGGGACGCTGGGCTCAGACCGGCAAGGGGATTTTTCGCCGCCGGTCTGGGGCCCTTCGCCCTTGGAAGGCGGGGTTACTCCGCCTTCTGCAATTGTCTCCGCCGCCGCGGCGGAATCCTCCTCAAGCTCTTCTAAGGGGGGTGCCGAGGGCCAAGCGCAGCTAGCCATGTCTGTCATTCCTGCTGTCTCCCCAGAGATAGGTATTTCTACTCTGGTCGTGCTGGGTGCTCGGGGCTCATTATCGCCATACTGAGCATTTCTTTTATATGCCTCTACTGCCTCCCGAGCTGCCCTTCTCTCCGCCTGCTGCTTCAGTAGTGCGTTATGAACTACCCGCCAGATCTTTCCCAGCTTTTTTGCTGTTTTATCATCCTCTAATACCGCCTCCCACAGTGCATCCCCTAACTTACGCCACTCATTTAAATCATGCACGGTGTGAGGATTAGAGAATAAACCTTTAGCATAATCCCAGGCTAACAACCCCGGTATGTCCTTTCTGGGATTAATCTCTTTTAACCCTAACTTATCTATATGTACTCTATAGTATATATATATGTATATATGTAGTATATGTATATGTACTATAAATAAATTATATGCTGCTTGCCTGTCCATTTTTTGTCATCAGCGCTGTTGCAACTCTCCGTCTTCGGCAGCACGTATGGCCCAGGACCACCTTTATGGCTCCTGGGGGTGTCTTCCCTACGTCGTTTGACACCGACCCGGTTGCAGCAGGCCCCAACTCTACTTCACCGACCGTGGCGCGTTCTCCCCCGTTTTCTTTTCAGCGACGGAGGCACGTCGGGGTTCACCATTTGTCGGAGAAGGGAGACGCGGACACCAATTCGGTCATCAGCAAAGTCTCGTTTATTGATACGCAGAGTGGTGCTTAAGTACAGTATTTAATTAGCTCATGCATAGTGCAAAATCTGAGCTCATCATTGGTTTAGATGTGCGGCTTAGCTAAGCACTTCGGCATTCATGTTTTTCTCAATTCTGCGTGCCTTCCCTATCTCAAGGACACTGTATCCGTGAGACTGAGGCCCACTTTGCTAGCTTCACTAAGTTGATCTGACTATGGCCTTTTTCTTCCAGCTATTCCTGCACCAGGCTCTCTACATTTCTCAACCAACACCAGGGGAGCGCTTACACCACGGTGTGCAATTACTGCGGTCAACGTTGGTTTTTCACAGCGTTTATTTTGAACCTATAGGTTAGACCTTTCAAGCTGGACCCATCTGCTGTGTCATTCTGACAGCATGTTACATAGGTTGGTCTAGTTAAAGTCAAGTTATACCAACAGTCAGAAAGTTTGTCCACACAAAGCTTTCTAATTTCCACATTGTTGGTGATGGGTTCCAAGGCATAATTACCAACCTGTTCCTGGTGACAATACAGTATAAGAGAGACTTGTTTTTCACATGACCGTACTGTTGTGGGGCAAGGACTCGCTGTAACGTTGGGCTGCAAACTACTAGTTATAACCGATTTTAAAAATTGCCAGCGATCGCAATGGTAGTAGCTTTCTCGTGAAGGGATTTCTCCATTTTTCTGCATCCTACCTTAATTTTGTCACCAATCGTTCCCGTTAGTACCCTAGCCCAAATCCTTTTTGTCCCAACCCCGGTCACTCGAACGGTATACCTCAGAATCGTGCAATACTACCGTCGCTGGGTTTGGGCGATGATCTCTGGGGTACGGTCCTAGAGCACCGGTATACCTGATGGAAGCTTCAGACCATGGCCACTCAGCCGAGTTTTGGCCACGGCGTTGCGGTAGGATACAGAGAAGTATCAAAAAGATTATCACTGTTTAACCGTTCTCATGTCATTCAGTGTTCTTCCGTGAAAAGCAAAGACAACAGAGTCTGCCACCAAGAGGCAGGAGGTCAAAACGATGGAACTATCCAACGGGTACTAATCTGACGCTCCTTCCCCAAAGCATCGGTGGCTACTCATGCATATTTATTCAAAGGGGTTTTTAACGCTAACGGTACTTCTACTGTACGGAGGTTTACTAAAACAGGTTGCTCAGGTGTTGGGGGCTGAATTGTTCCCTTTTCTTTCTGTGGAATTTTTCCCATTGTTACGCTAAGTATTTGTGGCTGCACCTTAGTAGTAACAGTTTTCTTTCTCAGGAGGGTGGGGACAGGGGAAATATCGGAAAAGGAAAGGTGGGATGGGGGGGCCAGGGTGCTCTCTCACTCGCTAATGGAGTCAGAGGAAGACGGCCGGGGCATCCTAGCATCCTCCCCGCGATCCCAACGCCGGGAGCCACGTTCCCTGCCGTCGGACATCGCACCGCCGCCTTCCCCCTTCGTCCTACTTCCTCCGGAAGCTCTGCCGAGCACCACGACCGACACCGTGAGGGGGGAGTCGCTCCTCCATTCCTCTCACACCCGGGCCATCAGCCAGCCCCCTTCAGCTGCACGGGATCTGCCCTGTCCCCACGACCGGTACCTGAGCACAGGGAGAGGGAGCCTGGGGCCAAAAAAAGGACTGGAACTGAGTTATAGTGTTCTGTTTTGCTGTCAATTTTTATAGCTGTTGTTTTTTCTTTTGTTTGCCACGTTAGATATATTAGTAAAGAACTGTTATTCCTATCTTCCATATCTTCTGCCTGATTTCAAACTATAATAATTGGAAGGGAGGGGGCTGCACTCTCCATCTCAGAGAAGGGTTTCTTGCATTCCCTTAGCAAATACCTGTCTTTCAAACCAAGACACCAGGCTGGATTTTTAGGATCATTAGGTCTCCATAGTGCAGGAATGATGCCTGGGGCTTTTGGAGAAAAAGCAGTTATTTCGGGACACCCGTTTATCCCCCATCTGTCATTTACACCTTTTACAGCTTGCCATAATCGAAGATGCCAACTTCACTCGTGGTTTTAGGAGTCGCTTTAGGAGACCATTAGTCCTTTCTACAATTCCATTGGCTTGTGGGTAATAGGGGGTGTGAAAAGTCCGCTTTATTCGTTCCTCCCTTGTCCCACCCTATACTACTTTAGCAGTAAAGCGAGACCCATTATCAGATTGAATTTCCTGCGGCTTTGGGAAAGTTCCAAACAATTTTTGCAATGCCTTAACAGTGTTATCTCCTGTAGCTCTATTAAAAGTTTCAGCTCCACCTAACCCCGATATTATTTGCATTCCTACCATCACGAAATGTTTGCCACCTGAATTTTTAAAGGGACCGACATAATCTATCTGCCACGCGTTCCATAAGCCTTTACCCTTCCTTAAGCGCAACGAGTCACCTTCCAAAGGATGTCTTTCAAATCGTCCACGGCATCGCTCACTAGCTGATACGCACGTTTTGCGCATTTCCCTGGTGACAGGCCAGCCACGAGCAAGGGCTTCCTTGTACAAATCTTTTGCACCTGTGTGTCGTCTTTTATAGGCAGCCATTCTAGCAGGTGCTCCCAGTCCTCTGTAATTTGTTCATTTTTCTGGGGATTCACTCTCGCTACCTCATCAGCTGCATTGTTCTACTCGCCGGCTGGATTTCCATCTGTCTGATGAGAAGCCACCCAACCTACGTCAAAATTCCCTTGACCTGCTATATTTAGAATTTTTTGCCATACTGGGATTCTGTTGACTTCCTAATCATTTTGCTGCCAGAAAGGAAGCCACTCTGTACATCCTTTAAACGCAGCATAGGAGTCAGTGTAAATACAAACAAGAAAGGTATTATGTGCCTCACACTGGAAAACACTCCAAACAGCAATCAGCTCACCCACCTGAGCACTGCCTTCTCTCTCACTAATAATTCGCTTACCAGATGAAGTATGGAGAGCTACTGCCCTGTATTTCCACACCTTTCCCTCTCGTTTAGCAGATGCATCAGCTAACCAAGAATTTGCCAGTTTTTTGGGAGAAAAAGGAGGGGCCACTTTAATTAACGAGGCAGGTTTGTCATGGCCGCTAGCCAAGCTTTCAGTTTCTTGTATTGCCAGATTTTTTGCAGCTCCTTCTAAGATGTTACAGTAATGCTCGATCTGCGCATACCACTTCCTGACTGAGGATCTTTGGGCTACCCCTCAGGGGGAGGGGTCCTGCTGGTAACCACTTGAATAATTTTGAAAGGGCCTCTCAATACAAGTGATTGTTGACCTTTAATTTTCTCCACTTCTGTGAGAGCTAAGCTACCAACAAAAAGTCCCTTTTCCCAAGTAGCGTACCTTTTATCGGCATGTTTAAAACCACAGGAATAGAAACCCACTGGCCTTGTAGGGCCCTCCGGGCCCCCTTGCCATATGTGCACCGACAACCCTGAGGTGGGAAATCTCCATTCTACCTGGAAAGGATCTGTGGGATGAATAGGGCCTAGAGCTTGATGCGCAGTCACTTGAAAAATCAGCAATTGCAGCGCTTCCTCCTGAGAAGTTCAATCCCATTTCACCCCTTTCCTCAGCAAGTCATAAAGAGGCCTGGCAATTATTGAAAAATCTGGAATGTGTTTTCTCCAGAACACTAATAGTCCTGGAGCTTGTTGAAGCTCTTTCCTGGATCCAGGCATTTTAATTTGATCTAAGGAAGTTCAACTGTCAGGTGGAATACATGTCCTATCTCCTTTCCACCCAATTCCCAAGAACTTCATCTCCTGAGAAGGTTTTTTAATTTTCTCCGGTGGAATTTGTAACTCAAGGCTATTCAGATGTGTTGGGAACGATAAGGATTGGACAGGAAGTTCTCACAGATACATACGTGTCACAGAAAGATCTTTGAATGTAGAATCTGAAGAAGGAATAGAAATGACAGCAAGTTTTGATATAGAAGAACTGCTGAGCCAGCCTTACTGGGTGACTAGAAGGCAAAGAGCAAGTGAGTTGGAAGGGGATTTTTTGGCTTAGAGCAAAGGAAAAACCCTCCTCAAACAAAAGATGTTTTACCAAACAAAAGGATTTTCACAGACAAACAAGGAAGCTGATGTTGCAAGTAGAGAAGAGATCTCAGAATTTTCCACTGCAAGAAAACTGAACAACGCCTTCTAGCGTAAACTGTAACATCCTAACCTTTTGCGACTGGAAATAGCAACACGAATACTGTAATGTTAGTAGTTAGGATAGGTCATAGGTAATAGTAAAAGTATTGCTTGGTTGTCGTGCGTTAAGACGCTCTGTAATGAAAAGCGTATAACGCATCGTCACCAGAGCCGGAGGGGGCTTCGGACAAACCTACAGCTGAAAAGGCTGTGGGCTGGGCTCTTGTCACACCCGTGAATGGCTGTATCATTTGGATATAATAAACGGCGTTTTCAAGAGCTGCCCGGAGCCCCGCGTCGCTCGATTTCGGCTCTTACAATTGGCGCCCAGATTTTAAAGGGCAGAATCGGAATATTCTTCAGTAAGAGGCCTCCCTGTGAACTTGAAAGGGAAGAGGATTAGGCACGTTGAAGGAAAAGCGACCGGTGCCTGGACATCGTTGCTGCTGGACGGTACGCGGACCGGAGCTCGACGGCTTCTGCTGCAGAGGAAGACAGCAGGTGCGCACTGGGTAATCACGGGGCAGAATATATCTGCAAATCAGAGGGATGTGTATCAGCATTTTTTATCTTTAATTGAATCAAGTCTTGCCTAAGCAAGAGTTCAAACAGATTGTAACATGGACTATAACTCATGTCCCAAATGCTAACTCTGAAGAGATCTGTACTAGAGACTTCTGGGACTCTGTAGCAGTTAAATTATATAACATCTCTCACCTCAACAAAATAGCAACAGATTTACTCCCGGCTTGCCGTTTGCTTGTGGAGATCTTTGTCCCGAAACCGCTCCCCGTCCCGCATTCCACCTGAAGTCTCACCGCCGCTCCCCTCCGAGCAGTCCCTGCCAGCTTCTCCAGACGCGAGAAAGGCGGGGGAAGATAACGCCGATTGCCACTGCGGTACGAGAGACTGACGAATGTAACAATGCCCTGGAGGGAAAAGGGGACTTTAAAACAACACCAGGAACCCCTGCAAAGCAACCGGATTTGTTTCGCCAATGACCACTGCTGACTTGTGAATTGTCAGAGTGTGGAACTCAAGTTGATATCACAGGCGCTGATATCAAAGGAGCTGATGTTACTGTAATATCTCATTCTGTTTGGCCAAGAAATTGGAACTTTCTAAGTCCTTCAGGTGCCCTCGCAGACATCGGAGCGTCACGATCCGCTATTAATGCGGAGCGGGGGTCGTGATGGTTCTTTTGATCTGAAGGGTGCAAACAGGCAAAATGCAGGCGACAAAATCAGTTTATTCAACGGCAGAAAATCAGTTTATTCAACAACAGCAATGCATTTCATCAAATGCCGACAATTCAGTTACGGTAAAGGGGAGAGGTATAGGAAACAAAGTATAGGGAAAGGGGAAGGAAAGGAAGGGATGGGAAAATAGCTACCAACAGACGAGACGGGCGTCCTCGCGGGTCATCCGATAGACGAGTCTTCGTCCGTGGGGAGATCTCAGGGGTCTTCTCCAGGGGGTAGACGTGTCTTCCTTGGTGGAGAGATCTCAAAAGGTCTTTTCCAGAGGGTCGCTCTTTATAGTCCTTATCCAAAGCGAGCGGCCTCTGGCCAAGAGGTGGGAAGATTTATGGACCATTGTGTGGTGCTGCAGGAGACAGGTACGGTCAAGCAGTCCTCAGTTGGTACAACGCGACCTCTGGTTGGTGCCACGACAGCACAGTCCAGTGAACACAATACACCAGCACACAGTCACGAGCATCCACCTTGGCCCGGCCGGCAAACCATTGTCGGGAGTCAGCCTGGGTGGGGGTCCTCGAGGTCTCCTTGCGACGGTCGGGAGGCAAAATCGAGGGGAACTTCGGACCGACCCTTACACCACCCCGTGACTCACGATCATCGTCAAGAGCGCCCCTTTGCAGAGTTGTAGTGAAGTCTTCAGTTGTGGCGTCTTCAGGACTCGTCCAAGTTGGTAGCATATCCCAGAAAACAGAGACAGAAAAGTAGGAAAAAGATAAGGGACAGGATAAGGAAAAGGAGAAAAGGGAAAACAAAACAGATGAATTATATTCAATTTTTTGATTGCTAACAATTTCAAACAATTTGTTCAATTCTTTAATTTTTTTCAATTTTGTTTAGAAATAAATCAATTTTTTTAAAGCAAGTTTTTGATTAAACAATTCTAATTGCAATTAGAAGATAATCAATTCTAGTTAAAATATTTTATCCTATTTAAAACCTTGTGTCAATAACCCTAGGGATGTCAACAGTAACCGATCTGGATACATCTGTCACAGATGCCAATTGTGCTAACCGTTTCATTATTCTCCAAGTCACAATGTATAGAATTGCTGATAAAACAAAACCAAAATGAAAAGAACAATGGTGGGATGACACAATTTGTTCAGGACACCTCTAGCAGTAGGTGACCACCCAAAGAGAGTATCCCACCACCTGTGTTCAGCATCTGTCTTTACCCTTTCCAAAACACGATGTATTTTTTCCACATTGTGATGAACAGCTATTAGAGTTTTCTGTCCATTTTTCTTGATCTTCTCCAAAATTTCGATCAGATCTTGGTGGAGCAACAATTGCTTCACCAGAGAGAGGTTCATTCCAATTGGAGTGGGCAATAGATGGTGGATCAGTGTGTAATTTGACTGCAAAAGATGGTGAGAAGTAACTGGGGCTACATAGGAAAAATCACATCCTGAAATCCTAGTAAAGTTACAGACACAAAAGTTTGAATGATTTTTAGTATTCACTACTAAATTTTCTATGGAAACACTATCGCAAGCAGTTCTAAAGCGTGCACATCCATTTCCTACATATACCAGTACTATTTCAGAAATCTCGTTTGGATGAATTTCAAAATTGCAAACATTCTGTTCTGTATCCAAGCAAATATCTTGAGCTCTGATTGCATTACTTTCACAGATAAACCCTTGTTGTTCCCGGACAATGCAAGTTCCCAAATTGACGGTTTGCCACCTCCCACCGATTTGACGGGCCCATTCCCTATGCTCGAAAGGATAGAGAATAGCTCCATCATGGTTCAACCCTAATGCAGTGATAGGGAATATCGAATGCACTGAAGCATTACGAATTGTCAGTACAAAGGCTGTGGCTGTGTTTGCGCTGGGATCGTAGGTAAAATTTACTAAGTTCCACCAGGACTGGTATTCTTTTTCAAAATCAGTGGCACTTTCCCAGACTATTTTTCGAATTTCAGTGGGAAAAGTGCCTTCCTCACCTTCTCTTATAATTAAAGCAGCAATCGACTGCATCCACAACTGGGCCCGGATACAACTGAGAGCCAAAGAGATGTTACTTTATGTAGTACCAAGTGCATCGATTATCAATTTGTGGTCATTTACGTCCCAACTTGGTAATATGTTTGATATGATAACAACCACTGTCGGGTCCCCAAAGCTGTTAAGGCTGTTTGCAGGGGCCGTTGTAATTTGGTTACATCTCCAGCTGTGGTAGCCAATTTATTCATTAGTACTTCTGAATCGATGGTATTCAAAATTCCTAATCCTGTTCCCACAACACCGGTTATGTCTCTTGCCATTCATTTTTTTAGAAGGATTCCGTTTCCACAGCCAGGTTGTCCGTCCCTCAAAAGACGTCTGTAGAAAGGGTGAACAAGCTGGCTGAACTTCTGAGACATTATTTTGCATCAGCAATTTGATTTGTTTGAGAAACCATGCCGGATTAAACGATATTTGTTGTTGGCCAGTTTTTCTAATTACATATGGTCCAAATTGAAAAATCGTAGGGCTCAACACAACCGGTGGTTGGGTAGTAGGCGTTACAACATTAACATCAAGTTCCCCCCAGTATTTTGTATCATTTTTTCCACACATGGTTTTATAGGAAAATTGTATAGCAGTTAGATTTAGCCAACAGTCTTGAGTTTGGGTTCTACAATATAAAGTCCGGCCGTGGGGTCCTATGCCGTAACCGTATGCAGGTTTGATGAGGGATCCGGCCACTAATTTACAAGTTATTGTGACATCATCACCTTGTGTCACCGAGAAGGAGGAAAAACCTTGCTTTTGCCATCCAACACTAAGGGGGTGCTTCTTCATGTCCCTCGGTGTTCTTCTGTGAAAAGTAAACACAGCAGAGTCTGCCTCCAGGAGGCAGGAGATTAAAATGATGGAACTATCCAGTGCGTAGCGTGGACTGGAATTCTGTTAACTTCCCAATCATTTTGCTGCTGAAAAGGGGGCCACTCTGTACCTCCTTTAAACACAGCATAGGAGTCAGTGTAGATGTAAACAAGAGAGATATTCTGTACCTCAAGCTGGAAAACACTCCAAACAACTGTCAGCTCACCGGCCTGAGAGCTGCCTTCTCCCTCAGTAATAATTTGTTCACCAGCAGAAGTGGGGAGGCCTACTGGCCTGTATCTCCCCACCTTTCCCTCTCGTTTGGCAGAAGCATCAGCGAACCAAGAATTTGCTGATTGTTCAGGGGAGAAAGGAGTGGCTACTTTACTTACCAAGGCAGGTTTGTCATGGCTATTAGCCAAGCTCTCAGTTTCTTGTATTGCCAGATTTTTTACAGCTCTTTCTGTTACTGAGAAGATGTTACAGTAATGTTCTATCTGGGCATACCACTTCCCAACTGAGGATCTCTGGGCCACCCCGTCAGGGGGAGGGGTCTCAATAGTGACTGAGATGTGTTTTCTCCAGAACGCTAATAATTCTAGATCCTGTTGGATCTCTTTCCTGGATTCAGGCAATTTAATTTGATCCAGGGAGGTTAGAGTATCAGGTGGAATACATGTCATACTTCCTTTCCACCAAATTCCCAAAAACTTTACCTCCTGAGAAGGTTTTTGAATTTTCTCTGAGGAAATTTGCAAATCAGGGTTTTCCAAATGAGAGATTATTTTTTTGTTGGGTATCCCCCACTACTTTTATTTCATCCCCTCCCACCAGAATATCATCAATGTATTGATAGACAGCTGTATTGTCAGGTTTGGGTATCTTTTCTAATTCCTGGGCTAAAGTGTGGTGGGCCGAAGTGGGGGAACGTTCAGACCCTTGGGAAAGCCCAGTGCAGGTGTACTGCTTTGGCTCAACTCCCAGAGCCTGTGGAGGAGATTGATTTGGTACATTGTTCAGAACTTGGGGAGAAGTTTGCTCGAGGGGTGCATCACTGATATAATCATATTCTATTTTAATCACAGGTTTCAAGTTGGGGCAGCAGTGTTGCCCACAATTTTTCATCAAAATTAGGTCTTTTTGAGAGTGTATTGTATTAATGTGAATAGCTTCCTTCTCCTGTGTTTCTTTTGGTGTTACACCCTAAGTTGAATTTTTGTCCCATTCTTCTTTTAAGGCAGCTTTTAACAAATTATTTTCATCTAGCAACAAATGGTTCTCATTCCTTTCTTGATATAATTCTTTTTGCAAAATTTGAACAAGATTTTGTAGAGAGTCTATAATTGTTCTTTCCTCATTTCTGCTCTCAGAGCGAGTTTCTATAGCTGCCGTAAGACAAGCTCCTAAAACCGAGCAGAGCACGGTTTTATTTTTGCCCAGTTTGAACTTTGACTCATGTTGCAAAGAACATATTCTATCAATGGTATTTTCTAGATTAAACCAATTTTTGTTGGCCCATTTTTACCCACCTTGGGACGGTCTGCCCCTATATTTAGCTAATAGAGCACAAAATGCAGCTTTATCTGTTACAGTGGAATTCTCAGTCATTTTGTGAAGGGAAAAGTAAAAACCACAACGGGGAGGTCTATCTCTTAAGTTACCACACACAACGAAACAGCTTCCCCTGTGTGCCCCCCTTCGCTTCCCTGTGCGGGTGAAGAGACCAAACTACTTGGAAGGCAGTCCTTAGTTACAAAACACCGGGTTGTCTCTTAGCTACACCAAGCAGTCAAACATCATAAAAAACAACAACAACAACAACAACAGCGTCCCGCCTTTTGCACCAGTAGATCTTTTGTGAAATTCTGACGACAGAGCCCTTGAGCGAGTGTGGGGATGCTTTACACCAAGGTGTCTGCAGTCTGCGGGAAATCAGAAAAACCCCCCTTGCTTTCTAGACAGGCTCACCCATTCAAGGTGGCCAGCTAGGTGCGGCTGGAGTAAGACTTCCTTCCCCTGCTACAGACTACAGACAACCTCGCATCCCTTCTGTCTGCCAGAAAATCCTGTCCGTGAGGCCAATTTAATGTCACGATCCTCTATTAATGCGGAGCAGGGCTCGTGATGGTTCTTTTGATCAGAAGGGTGCAAACAGGCAAAATGCAGGGGACAAAATCAGTTTATTCAACAACAGCAATGCATTTCATCAAATGCCGACAATTCAGTTACGGTAAAGGGGAGAGGTATAGGAAACAAAGTATAGGGAAAGGGGAAGGAAAGGAAGGGATGGGAAAATAGCTACCAACAGACGAGACGGGCGTCCTCGTGGGTCATCCGATAGACGAGTCTTCGTCCCTGGGGAGATCTCAGGGGTCTTCTCCAGGGGGTAGACGTGTCTTCCTTGGTGGAGAGATCTCAAAAGGTCTTTTCCAGAGGGTCGCTCTTTATAGTCCTTATCCAAAGTGAGCGGCCTCTGGCCAAGAGGTGGGAAGATTTATGGACCATTGTGTGGTGCTGCAGGAGACAGGTACGGTCAAGCAGTCCTCAGTTGGTACAACGCGACCTCTGGTTGGTGCCACGACAGCACAGTCCAGTGAACACAATACACCAGCACGCAGTCACGAGCGTCCACCTTGGCCCGGCCGGCAAACCATTGTCGGGAGTCAGCCTGGGTGGGGGTCCTCGAGGTCTCCTTGCGACGGTCGGGAGGCAAAATCGAGGGGAACTTCGGACCGACCCTTACACGGAGGTGGCACTCCTTGCTTGCAAAGTAAATCTATGATTACTGTTATAGGACCAGAAGAAAAGAAAGCATTGATTCGCCCCTATCTGGTGCAGAAACCCATCACCGTGTGGGGAAGAGATTTGCTGTGTGCCTTGTTCGATTTTCCAGCTCTTTGCTCCATTCATTATCCAGCTAGTGACCCTGTGAGTGGAAGCCAGGAGACAGGCACCTGAACACGAAACTGCGCAGAATCACCAGGAGAAAACTGACTGCCAGGAACGGATCAAGAAAAAAGATGGAGTTGTATTATTATTTGTGCAGGTGTATGGTGTTTTTAACCTTTTGTTTTTATTTTTACAAGGAAGCTTTACTCATGTAGTTGGAGTGCCTTTCCCAGAAGGTTTTGATAATGTTACTTTTGATAAATATTGGCCATATAATAATCATCACATTTTCCCCACCCCTAGCTCGAGACAACGAACTTAGATTGATAATTCTAGAGTTGATAAATCTGACCTTCAAAGAATTAGAAATTTTAGGCTCATTCACTATGGACAATTATAATTTGTTTCACTGTATAGGAAAAAATGGCTCTCATCTAAGCGTTGATCCTTATCACTCAGTTTATAGTAATATGACTTCTCGGTGTCATCAATCTAAGCTTCTGACGATGAACGTCACACAGATCCTTTTAACAAACTTCCTATTTGATTTCCTAAAGGAATTTGGCTCGTCTGTGGAGATAAATTTGATTAATATGAACAATTTCCTTCTCCTCTCTTTCTGTGGGTGTTTCAATCTGTCTTGATTTTTTGGCACATTCTTCTCTTAGGGCAGCTCATAACAAACGATTTTCATTCCTTTCTTCATCTAATTGTTTTTACAAAATTTCAACTAAGTTTTGTAAAGAATCTACGATTGTGTTTTCCTCGCTTCCTCGCTTAGGGCGAGTTTCTACGGCAGCTACAAGAGTGTCCTAGGGTGATGTTATGGTGTTTGTATCTCCAATCGTGTGTCCTGATTATGTTTGGTATTATGTCCTGTGCTTCCAGGACTGAGTCTGAGAGTGAAGCTTTGTTTTGTCTTGTTATCAGCCGGCTCACCTCCCCCATGGTCTATGTTTAGGAGAGGTTTTAGCTCGGTTTGTCTGCTTGCTTGCCTGCTTGCTTGCCTGCTTGCTCGCTTCTGCCTCTTTTTCTTTCCTTCGCTTTGCCCTTGCTTTTTCCTTATTAGTTAGTTCAGCTAGGCAGTCCAACTTTTTCCCTGGACTGTTTTCTCTTCCACCCCGTCCCCTCCCTCTCCTGGATACCATCTGAACCTGTTCCGGACGGGGACCTGGGAAACCCCAAGAAACACCGGGAGTCTACACTCTGTCACCGGCAGCAGCCATTCCCAAGCGCCAGAGACTGATAACTGGGCGACCACTCGCCAGAGAGACTGAGTTTGTCATCCCTTCAGAACGGTGAAAGAGTTTTTTTTGTCAGCTGGTGTTGTCTTTTTTCCCTGTGCTGGGGAGTGTCTTGCTTGTTAAATAAACAGGTTTTTTCTCCCACTCTTCTCCGAGGAAATTCTTCCCGAACCCAGTGGGGTGGGGGGGAGGAGTCGTGGGGTTTGCTGTCTGGGGGCTCCTTCTGGAGGTTTTCCCCCCAAATTTGCCCAAAACCAGGACAAATAAATTGGCGCCCAACTCGAGGCTCGAGAAAGTGGGAAAAAACCCTGTTCTAATAATAATTTGGTTCAAATTCTTTTGTGTTGGTATAGAGCAGTTATTGGCTATGTTGTTGGAATTCATGTCTTTTGGGGTGGAGGCCTGCATGGGTTTTTGGTCCCTAGGGTTTTTTGAAGTCTTAATACCTTTGTGGTCCCTGGGTTTATTTGCTTATCCAGAAATAGCTCCGGTATTGTCCCTAATGCGTAATTTCTGTAGCAGAGGGGCATTGACCAAAATATCCATCGGGCTGGGCTTGGTTTTAATGGCCTGCAGGAGATTTATAAAGGTGCTGGAATCTGTTCCAGGAATGTATGGTTCTTGGTTGTGGTTGTGCACTCAGTTTGTTAGAGGAGAAGCAGGGGATGAGGCTTTTCAGCCTTTGTTCTCCTTCTTCTCCTCTGAATTTGATACATCCTTATTAGAGAATGTTCAGTTCCCCCTGAGTGTTAAAGAGACCATCTTTCTGGTGTTTAATATAGTAAGCTTTCTCTATACAGTCTGCAGTTTCTCTAGAATGAGAGCTGAGATTTCTAGAGGGGCTGAGACCCCTGACCCCAGAGTAGAGCCAGGCGTGAGGAATCCTGAATGGTGTGGGAAATGGGAGGATATGGGCCAAATCTTAAAGGAATTTTCTGACCCTACATCCTGGGATTTTCCATGTGAACAAATTCAGAACCCAGCTGAGGTGGCAAAGTACCTGAAAGAGAAGTGCCATGGTAATTCTAAGGAGAAGATCATTGCAGTGAGCTGGGCCCTGGCATATGCTTACCGTACCCTGCTAGATACTGTAGGGCAGCAGACAGAGGAAGGGGGACAGGCAGATAAATCAGCCACTATCCCAGTCACTCAGGCTGCAGCCAACACCCCAGGCTCGAGGCCAACAACTACACCAGACAGTGAGCCTAAGCCAGCAGCTAAACCTGTCAGTAAGCCTCAACCAATGGCTGTTGCTACCAGCACGAGAAGTGGAAAGTGCACAGACAAGACTGATCGACCAGTGGATGACGATGATGATGATGATGCAGGAGAAGGACCCTCGACGCCTCCTGACATAAAACCAGGAGTCAAAGCAACTGGTAAAAGATCAGAGGCCAATATTGAGTCTTTTTCCCTAAAGGACCTCCGTGGCCTAAGAAAGGATTACACTCGACGACCTGATGAGTCTATAATTAGTTGGTTGGTCCGTCTTTGGGATGCTGCAGGCGAGGCTACAATTCTGGATGGCACTGAAGCCAGGCATTTGGGATCCCTGTCACATGATCCTGTCATCGACCAAGGAATGATGAGAGGGCCTAACCCTCACAGCCTCTGGGCACGGGTCCTGGACAGTGTAGCACAAAGATACCTGTGTGCAGATGATCTTTATATGCAGCAGACCCACTGGAAGACGATAGAACAAGGGATCCAACGCCTGAGAGAAATGGCAGTGGCAGAGATTATCTTCTCAGATGACATAACAACTAGGAATCCGGACTTGGTACCATGTACATCTGTGATGTGGCGAAAACTTGTACGACTTGGGCCCCATGAATACGCTTCTGCTTTAGCAATAATGAAGCGGGACGAGAGGGATGAGACCGTGCTTGATATGGCAAAGAAGCTCCGAGCATATGCAGATGCTGTGCATGGCCCAACACATGCCAGAATTGCAGCTGTGGAAACACGTCTGCAGAAATTAGAAGACAAGATAGAGGAGAATCATAAAAGACTCAGGGAGGAGATTAAAGAGGACCTTCTCCAAATCTCAGCAGTACAAATTAGAGGCCCTGGTATCCAACGCAGACGTTCCCCTGATGGGGAGAGGAGGTACACCCCACGAGCTGAGCTGTGGTTCTTCCTACGTGATTGCGGAGAAAACATGAGGAGATGGGATGGAAAATCTACTGCTGCTCTGGCACAACGGGTGCATGAATTGAAGGAAGGCAAGACCCAAAGAGGAAGTTCCACCAAAAGGAGAGCAGCTCCAGTTGCCCGTAGCCAAGCTGCCAGGTATGATGATGATGATATATCTGATCCCCTTGAAGGAACCTCTAAGACATATGCCCAAGGAAAGAAGGATAAACAGGCTTAGAGGGGCCCTGCCTCTAGCCAGGGAGAGGCGAGGGAAAATCGTGTCTTCTGGACTGTGTGGATTCGTTGGCCTGGCACATCGGAACCACAAAAGTATAAAGCTTTGGTTGATACTGGTGCCCAATGCACATTAGTCCCATCAAGATATGTGGGGGCAGAATCTGTTTCTATTGCTGGTGTGACAGGTGGATCACAGGACTTTACCTTGGTGGAAGCTGATGTGAGCTTGACTGGACATGAATGGAAAAAACATCCTATTGTGACTGGCCCAGAGGCCCCATGCATTTTGGGCATAGATTACCTCCGAAGGGGGTATTTTAAAGATCCAAAAGGATTCAGGTGGGCATTTGGGATAGCAGCTGTGGTGACAGAGGGCATCCAGCAATTGAACACCTTGTCTGGACTGTCTGAGAATCCAAGTACTGTAGGACTTCTGAAAGGAGAAGAGCAAAAGGTACCAATTGCCACTTCCATAGTGCATCGCCGACAATACAGAACAACTCGAGATGCCGTGGTTCCCATCCATAAAATGATCCGTGAGCTGGAGAGCCAAGGGGTGGTCAGCAAAACCCACTCACCCTTCAACAGCCCCATCTGGCCTGTGCGTAAATCTGAAGGAGAATGGAGATTGACCGTAGACTATCGTGCATTGAATGAGGTGACTCCACCACTGAGCGCTGCCGTGCCGGACATGCTGGAACTGCAGTACGAGCTGGAGTCCAAGGCAGCAAAGTGGTACGCCACTATCGATATCGCCAATGCATTTTTCTCCATTCCTCTGGCAGCAGAGTGCAGGCCTCAGTTCGCTTTCACATGGAGGGGAGTGCAGTACACCTGGAATCGACTGCCCCAGGGGTGGAAGCACAGTCCTACTATCTGCCATGGACTGATCCAGACTACACTAGAAAAAGGTGAGGCTCCAGAACATTTACAATATATTAATGATATCATTGCGTGGGGGAACACAGCAGCAGAAGTGTTCAAGAAAGGAGAGAGAATCATCCAAATCCTCCTGGAAGCCGGCTTCGCCATCAAGAAGAGTAAAGTTAAGGGACCTGCTCGAGAGATCCAGTTCCTGGGAGTGAAGTGGCAAGATGGACGACGTCAGATTCCTACTGATGTCATCAACAAAATCACAGCTATGTCCCCACCAACCAACAAGAAGGAGACACAAGCTTTCTTAGGCGCCATAGGTTTTTGGAGGATGCACATTCCTGAGTACAGTCAGATCGTGAGCCCTCTTTACCTGGTCACCCGCAAGAAGAACGATTTCCATTGGGGCCCTGAGCAGCAACAAGCTTTTGCCCAGATAAAGCAGGAAATTGCTCATGCAGTAGCCCTTGGCCCAGTCAGGACGGGACCAGATGTGAAGAACGTGCTCTACTCTGCAGCCGGGAACCATGGTCTGTCCTGGAGCCTGTGGCAGAAGGTGCCTGGTGAGACTCGAGGCCGACCATTAGGATTTTGGAGTCGGAGCTACAGAGGGTCTGAAGCTAACTACACCCCAACAGAGAAGGAGATCTTGGCCGCCTACGAAGGGGTCCAAGCAGCCTCAGAGGTGGTTGGCACAGAAGGACAACTCCTTCTGGCACCCCGACTACCAGTGCTGGGGTGGATGTTCAGAGGAAAGGTTCCCTCAACCCACCATGCCACCAGTGCTACATGGAGCAAGTGGATTGCCCTCATTACACAGCGCACCCAGATTGGAAAACTGAATCGCCCTGGGATTTTGGAAGTAATTACAAATTGGCCTGAAGGTGAAAGTTTTGGTGTCACAGATGAGGAACAAGAACCAGTGACACGGGCTGAAGAAGCCCCACCATATAACCAACTGCCAGCAGAGGAAACACGCTATGCTCTATTCACCGACGGTTCCTGTCGCATTGTGGGGATGAATCGGAGGTGGAAAGCAGCCGTATGGAGCCCCACGCGACGGGTAGCAGAGGCCACTGAAGGAGAGGGTGGATCCAGTCAACTTGCTGAACTCAAAGCGGTTCAACTGGCCTTAGACATTGCAGGAAGAGAGAAGTGGCCAAAGCTTTACCTTTATACCGATTCATGGATGGTAGCCAATGCTCTGTGGGGATGGTTGGAGAGATGGAAAGAGGCTAACTGGCAGCGTAGAGGAAAACCAATTTGGGCTGCCGAAGAGTGGAAAGATATCGCTACCCGGTTAGAGAAATTACCTGTGAAGGTTCGCCATGTAGATGCCCATGTTCCCAGAAGTAGGGCTAATGAAGAGCAGAAAAACAATCAGCAGGTAGATCAGGCTGCAAAGATAGGGGTGTCGAAGATAGACCTTGATTGGGAACACAAGGGAGAGTTGTTCCTGGCTCGATGGGCCCATGATGCCTCAGGTCATCAGGGCAGAGATGCCACATATAAGTGGGCACGAGACCGAGGGGTGGATCTAACCATGGACAGTATTTCTCAAGTTATCCATGACTGTGAGACATGCGCTGCCATCAAGCAAGCCAAGCGGATGAAGCCCCTCTGGTATGGGGGGCGGTGGTCCAAGTACAAATATGGAGAGGCCTGGCAGATTGACTACATCACACTGCCCCAGACACGCCAAGGCAAGCGCTATGTACTGACCATGGTGGAAGCCACCACTGGATGGTTGGAGACCTACCCTGTGTCTCACGCTACAGCCCGTAACACCATCCTGGGCCTTGAAAAGCAGGTCCTTTGGAGGCATGGCACCCCTGAGAGGATTGAGTCAGACAATGGGACTCATTTCAAGAATAGCCTTATCAACACTTGGGCTAGGGAACATGGCATTGAGTGGGTGTACCATATCCCCTACCATGCACCAGCTGCAGGGAAAGTGGAAAGGTACAATGGACTGTTAAAAACCACCTTGAGAGCATTGGGTGGGGGATCATTCAAAAACTGGGAGCAGCATTTAGCAAAGGCCACTTGGTTAGTTAACACCCGGGGTTCCACCAACCGAGCGGGCCCTGCCCAGTCTGAGTCCCTGAATATGGTAGATGGAGACAAAGTCCCAGTGGCACATATCAGAGGTTTGTTAGGGAAGGCAGTTTGGATCAATTCTGCCCCGAGTACAGACAAACCCATTCGTGGGATTGTCTTTGCTCAAGGACCAGGTTGTACATGGTGGGTAATGCAGAGAGATGGAACAACACGATGTGTGCCTCAGGGAGATCTGATTGTGGGGTGAGGCAGCATGAGACAGAAGGAAATATGTAAGTGTCAAAGGTCTGAGCAAGTGAGATAGAAGGAAATGTGTAAGTGTCGAAGGTTTGAGCAAGTGAGATGGAAGAAAATGTGTCCGAGTAAGTGAAAGATGGAAATTTCTACTTGCTGAAGTTTTTACATGCTGTTTAGTATGTTCACGATATGGAGATAAGGGGTGGAATGTCCTAGGGTGATGTTATGGTGTTTGTATCTCCAATCGTGTGTCCTGATTATGTTTGGTATTATGTCCTGTGCTTCCAGGACTGAGTCTGAGAGTGAAGCTTTGTTTTGTCTTGTTATCAGCCGGCTCACCTCCCCCATGGTCTATGTTTAGGAGAGGTTTTAGCTCGGTTTGTCTGCTTGCTTGCCTGCTTGCTTGCCTGCTTGCTTGCCTGCTTGCTCGCTTCTGCCTCTTTTTCTTTCCTTCGCTTTGCCCTTGCTTTTTCCTTATTAGTTAGTTCAGCTAGGCAGTCCAACTTTTTCCCTGGACTGTTTTCTCTTCCACCCCGTCCCCTCCCTCTCCCGGATACCATCTGAACCTGTTCCGGACGGGGACCTGGGAAACCCCAAGAAACACCGGGAGTCTACACTCTGTCACCGGCAGCAGCCATTCCCAAGCGCCAGAGACTGATAACTGAGCGACCACTCGCCAGAGAGACTGAGTTTGTCATCCCTTCAGAACGGTGAAAGAGTTTTTTTTGTCAGCTGGTGTTGTCTTTTTTCCCTGTGCTGGGGAGTGTCTTGCTTGTTAAATAAACAGGTTTTTTCTCCCACTCTTCTCCGAGGAAATTCTTCCCGAACCCGGTGGGGTGGGGGGGAGGAGTCGTGGGGTTTGCTGTCTGGGGGCTCCTTCTGGAGGTTTTCCCCCCAAATTTGCCCAAAACCAGGACAAAGAGAAGCTCCCAAAACCGAGCAGAGTATGGTTATCTTGTTGCCCCGTCTGAACTTTGATTCATGTTGCAAAAGAACATATTCTATCAATGGTATTTTCTAGATTAAACCAATTTTTGTTGGCCCATTTTTACCCACCTTGGGACGGTCTGCCCCTATATTTAGCTAATAGAGCACAAAATGCAGCTTTATCTGTTACAGTGGAATTCTCAGTCATTTTGTGAAGGGAAAAGTAAAAACCACAACGGGGAGGTCTATCTCTTAAGTTACCACACACAACGAAACAGCTTCCCCTGTGTGCCCCCCTTCGCTTCCCTGTGCGGGTGAAGAGACCAAACTACTTGGAAGGCAGTCCTTAGTTACAAAACACCGGGTTGTCTCTTAGCTACACCAAGCAGTCAAACATCATAAAAAACAACAACAACAGCGTCCCGCCTTTTGCACCAGTAGATCTTTTGTGAAATTCTGACGACAGAGCCCTCGAGCGAGTGTGGGGATGCTTTACACCAAGGTGTCTGCAGTCTGCGGGAAATCAGAATTACCCCCCTTGCTTTCTAGACAGGCTCACCCATTCAAGGTGGCCAGCTAGGTGCGGCTGGAGTAAGACTTCCTTCCCCTGCTACAGACTACAGACAACCTCGCATCCCTTCTGTCTGCCAGAAAATCCTGTCCGTGACACCAATTTACCCTCACGATCCGCTTGATACGGGGCGGGGCTCGTGATGGTTCTTTTGATCAGAAGGGTGCAAACAGGCAAATGGCAGGGGACAAAATGAGTTTTTTCACAGCAATGCATTTTTTTTAGATGGCAACAACTCAGTTGCGATCGAGTAGAGAGATATAAGAAACAAAGTACAGAGAGAAAAAGAGAGAGGGAAGGGAAAATAGCTACCAGCAGAGGAGACGGACGTCCTCGTGGTCCTCGGCCAATAGACGGGTCTTCATCCGTGGGGAGTGTAACGAGTTTCTGGAAACCTCCGGGTGCCTTTAAGGGCTCCTACGCTGTTGGGCTTGTTCTCCTTTTTAAAAAAGCGAAGCAGCTAACGGTTGCTGTAAAGTTATTTCTTGTAGAACTGCATCAGTCTCAAAGGCAAAAACAGAGCAAAGCAAAGGCATTAAAGCAATGGCATAAAGCCACGGCATGAAGCCCCGGCTCTCCCCGAGGCGTGTTCTTTTATAGAAACTTCCAAGCAAGCTAAGACACAAACTCGGACTGCTACTCCTTAACCTATCAGAATTGTAGTTTTTTAGCACGCTAGGCTACGTATAAACTACGCACGTGGCCTATCTTGTTTTAACTGAAAAATGTAAGCAATATTCTTGACTATTGTATCTGAAGCTAGGTTCTTGGAGCCCTTAAGGAAACACTAGCATGTTTTTTAACCTTCACTAGAGCATGTGCTACTTCTCAGGCATCTAAGATCTTTTACTCTCTAAAAGCACTTAAAACTTATTTTATTTACTTACTTATTTACTCGCTCCATCTATTCATTTACTCATCCCATTTACTCACTTTACTCATTCCAATGAGCCTTTTGTCCCTTTTATTGTATCCTGGCTTACCTTTCATAGAAATTTGCCCATCTAGAATTAAAGATGCCTCAATTGTTTTAATAATTACCTTACCTTTAGCTGTTTCTTTTGCCTTTCTGTCCATGTCTTGAGTTTGAGTTGCTAATTTGAATAAACTTATTTTTCTTGTTGTGAGACAGAACCAGGAGTAAGAGAGCAAGGCAGGCCTAAAACTTGAGAGAGTATAAAAGAAAATTTATTAACTACACAAACAAAAAGAGAGGAAAAAAAAATTTTTTTCAGAATAAGAGTTTTTAGATCACTCCTTCCCTCCCTCTCGCAATCTTCACAACAACAAAACAAACATATAACAAATACTTCGGTCAGTGCCCAATTTAGTCTTTCTCAGTTCACTTCTGGAGAAAGAAGCTTCTTCTTGTGGAAGTTGTAGGGATTTTTCCCACAAGAAGGAAAAAACCAGTTCTCTTGTGGTTTTATCTTTCACGATTTGCATCCGCCCGGGAACCTGCAACCGTGACGCTCCTCCCAACTCTACAACCGTCCCAAAGTTGTAGATGTGGGCCATGTCTGTCTCATGGGGTATTACTTTTAAGAATGAAATGTTTGACAGCAAAGATTCTCTTTGTCTCCTTTTTCTCTGCTCAGGCTTCATCTTCAGAAAACCAAAATCCCCTTCTTTTCTCAGGACAGAAATTCTCAACACAGGTGCTTTTTAGTCAAATCATCTATTAAATGGAACATTTCCATCCCCCCATGTCTCTTTCCATGGTTTATAGGAATATTCAGTACATCAGTTCATTCCTACGATTTCACAAAAAGATTTTCAGCCATTTCAGCATCTTCTCATTCTCTTTCCATCTTAAAAACTTAGCTCTTACATCACTGACTTCAGAAATCTTCTTATTCCCTTTCATATTCAAAGGAAAGGCTGGAGGCTTTGCAAATCTTATCTGAGCACTAAAGAGTTAAAGTTTAACACAACTACTAAAGTTGGGCCAGGCTCAGGCCGTGCTGGGGGGGGGCAGCTGAGGTGTCAATCAGCCTTTCTGGGGCTGGGCTGCAGCCCCACACTGCTCATGGCCACCCGGGCAGGCCCGGCCCGTCCGGCGGCAGCAAGAGTCAGCCTCCCCCCATGCCAGAGCCGCAGGCTCGTGGAGGAGGAAGCCGTGAAGGTCTTATCACACAACTTTTTCTCCCCCTGGCCATCGGGTCCCCCTCGTTGGCAAACGGGGCCCAAGCGGCCTCCCGAGCCTCCCCCCCCCCCGCATGGGGGAGAGGGAAGCTCGGGTTGGTGTTACCTGCTCAGCCGCCGGAAGACAAAGAGGGTCAGTTCCGGATTACCTTCCTCAAAATGTGTGTTCACGGAGCGAACTAACTTTCTCTAATTGGCTGTTGCAGGTATCCCAACCCCCACAGAGGAAATTCCCTTAGGAAGAATCTCTTCTGAGTTTCTTCTTCCTAAGTCAACCTATCACAGTCCACCAGCTCATTTCCTTTTTCCAATTCAGAGCTCACTTTTTGGTGTATACATGTTGTTTTTTTCCTTCAGCTAGCTCTAAGGCCTGGGTTAAGGTGATTATTTCAGCCTTCCGTGCAGAGGTATTTGTTGGCAATGGTCCGGACTCTATCACCTCGCTATTGTGGTAACTGCATACCTAGCATGTCTTTTTCCACTGATGCTGTAGCTGCTCCCATCGGTGAACCAGGTCTCAGCGTCCCCGAGAGCGTTGTCCTTCAGATCCGGGCGACTGGAGTAAGCGGCTTCAGTGGTCTCCAGGCAGTCACGGATCACTGGTTCTCCCATACTCCTGCTGAGGAAAGAAGCTGCATTGACGGTGTTAGTTACCACAATTTCAACATCATCTTATTCTGTTAGTATGGCCTGGTACTTTAGAAATTTTTGTGGGGAAAGCCAACGTCTTCCTTTCACCTCTGGGACTGCAGACGCCGTGTGGGATACTGCCACGGTCATCTTCTGGCCTAGGGTGAATTTGCGTGCCTCTCGGATGTTCAGTGCTACCGCTGCAACAGCTCTCAGGCACCCTGGCCACCCCTTGGCTGCCGCGTCCAGCTGTTTGGAGAGGTAGGCGACTGCCCTCCGGTACGGGCCCGGGTCTTGCGCTGGTATTCCCAGAGCAATCCCCTGCTTTTCGTGAAAAAACAGAAAGAGCTGTTTACTCACATCTGGAAGTCCCAGGGCCGGAGCTGACATGAGAGCCCTCTTTAGTTGGTCAAAGGCTCGTGTTGCTTCTTTCATCCACTGGAGATCTCTGCTTCCTTTTGTAATCAAGGTATATAGGAGTTTGACTAACAGCCCATAATTGTAAATCCACAGTCTGCACCACCCTGTCATGCCCAAGAAGGTTCTCAGTTCTTTCACCGCTTGGGGTGTTGCGGTCTGGCGTATTGTTTCCTTGCGATCCCGTCCCAAGGTTCTTTGTCCAGCACTAATCTCATAGCTCAAATAGACAACTGTTCATGTCACCATCTGGGCTTTCTTCTGGGATACCCCTGTAGACCCCCAAAAAATTTAGGAGGCTTACCGTCCACTCCATACATGCTTCTTGAGTTTCAGTAGCTATCAGGAGGTCGTCCACATACTGTAGCAGCTGTCCCTCTTCTGATGGAGCTTCCCAGGATTCTAGATCTTTTACCAGCTGTTCTCCAAATATGGTAGGGGAGTTCTTGAGCCCCTGGGGTAGTACGCACCACGTGAGCCGAGTTTTACGTCCAGTTTTGGGATTTTCCCATTCAAATGCAAAAATTTTCTGGCTGGTTTCATGGAGAGAAAGGTAAAAGAAAGCATCCTTTAAATCTAAAAAAGTAAACCGGGTTAGTTTGGATGTTAAACGAGTTAACAAGGTGTAGGGGTTGGCTACCGCCGGTAACAGCTCGCAAATCTTGTACTAACCTGTACGATCCATCGGGCTTTTTTACAGACAAAATAGGAGTATTAAAATCAGATTGACATTTTTTAGTAGTCCTATTTGCAAAAAGTTCTTAATTACTGGACCAATCCCTTCCCTACTTTCCTTTTTTAAGGGGTATTGTCTAATTTTAACCGGTTGTTTTCCTTCTTTAAGCCAGATTTGTACAGGCAGAGCATTCTTTGCTCTCGCCGGTATATTGGAGGCCCACACCCCAGGGAGCAGCTGATCTATTATTTTCTTAATAATTTCTTCTTTGTTTTCAGCCGCAATATCTTTGGTTATTAGCATTAAATTTAACAGTCCCACGTATTGCCGATCATTTACCTCCAAACTAATTTCCCCAGTTTTGAATATTATTTTTGCTTTTAATAGTTCCAATAGATTCTTACCCAAAAGCGCTAATGGAGCATAGGGCGCACGTAAAAACCTGTGAATTCCCCATTGTTTCCCAAACTTATATTTCAATGGGCTACAAAAATAAGCCCTTTCAGATTGGCCAGTTGCCCCCTTTACCGTGACATAATCATCTGTTATTGGTATTAAGGCTTTATTTAGCATTGAATATGTTGCTCCCGTGTTTATCAAAAGTTTTTTTTTCTTTGTTCCCTACTTTTATTGTATCCGGAGGGTCTCCTAGGGTAAGATCCTCTGCTCCGTTCCTCTTTTCAATCTCCTCTTCTTTGATCATCAGCTTTTCTTCCTTCTGGATACCGAAGTTGAAATAGAAATTGCTTTGACTAGAGCAGGGGATGGAACATATGCCGGAGTCGGGATAGAAGAAGAAATCTCAGGAGGCGGAATGGGACCGGAGCGGGGGATGGGACATAGAAATTTCAGGAGGTGGAATGAGGGAATAGGAGCTGAAGCAACTCTAGCTGGCTTTTTTTTTTTTCAGAAGTAGAAGGTAAAGCAGGAGTTGAGGTTAATAACCGTCTTAAATTTGCTTCCCCTCTCACCCCCCTTTGCCTTTTAGCGGGTGGTTCAAACAAATTCCCCGGTTCTTATTCCAGAGGGTTAGCTGGATACACCTTATCAGGGTGTGCGCAGCGTCGGATTACGGAGCACGTACTGCAACATTATTTTAATTTAGCCTCGTTGTCTTTTTCTAAGACCGATACCAAGGGGTCAGAGGGGGCCCTGGGTCCACAATCTTTCTGTCACTCAGGGTGATTCAGGAGAGAAAAAACCAAAAAAACCCCCAAACGCTCAGCGTAAGTTGCCTCCTCCCATTTCCGTGTCTCAAAAATAACATAAGCCGTAACAAAGTTTCATTATGTAAATGTCCAGCTGAGGGCCACCTGGCTCCCCCCTCAAGTTATAAAGCGGCCACCATTGTGTACAAAACTTTTCAAGGGTCTTTTGGTTCTCTGAGCCTCCGTGCCCCGCTAGCTCCTTCCCATGTGCCAAAACGCACCCCAAAGGACTGGTTTTAGGGATCTCTTTACTCTGGTTAGTTCCCGTCATCCCTCCTTAACAAAACCGGTACCTCTGCTTTAATTCTTATTATCTTGTCCTTTGCTTCTTGTCCTGCTTTTCACTCAGCAAGACAAGATCCTTGCAATCCTTTCCTAGACTTTTTCTTACAGCCCACAGCTCGGGTACTAAATGTAACTTTCCACTTACCAGCTCGATCAAGGAGCTGTTGTTTACATTTACTGTGCTGGTTAGCAGAAGAACGATAGTAATAGCACCCAGGCACTAGGCCAACCTCTAGATGCACCAAAAACTGCAGGAAAATTCTTACAAATACAAGCTATTTCATTCACTCTTTCTTAACTCTCTAAATTTTCCACAGCTCCCAATCCAAAGCCACAAGTCCTCCAGCAGATGTCCGATATAAACTTTTAAAATATGTTCTCTTATTCCTCCTGTCTGTCCACTAGTTTACTGAATTTACAAACTCCCGTGGGTCAAGCCCAAACCACTGAGGTAAAGGAATTGCTTCTATTCATCCGGTTAGATTGGATCCTTAAACTGACGCTGCTCTTATTCTGATTTCAACAATCTGCAAACACAGCCTCTGTACTTAAAATCATATTCATGCCTCATTTCCTAATAAACTCTTTCACTCGGGCTGCGCTTCCCTTATAACTTTTTGCACAAGTCAAAAGGCAGTATTGCCTCAGAAATACAGTTAGAGTGAATATACTGTCTTTGGTAACCACAACGCACGCACCACGGTAACAGCAGGGAGGGAGTTTTTAAGAGTTTCACGCACCCCACTCGCCTCGTTTTTCCCCGGCCGTTTCAGTCGCCCGAGAACTGAACCGCGGGTCCAAACTCCCACTCGCTTCCTGCTAAAAGCACATCTCAAACGAGCTCTCTTTCCCACTCGCTCTCACGATCAGGACACACTCACACGGTTCAAGAACCGTACGCCAGGATTTTGCCTTTACGAGCGCTAGCCCCGCAACGCTAGGGAACAAAGCCCTCTACGGCACAACGAATGGCAAAATCTACTGCCGGACAGAATCGGAGATAGATAAGGATTTGACCGATGTGTCCCAAACCGAGCTGCAGGAGCTATTGGTCAGAGAGCTGAGCAACCTGAACTTTCAAGCAATCGCAAGCGCTTGCCTGTGAACATTTATAACGGTATTTAAGGCGCAGTCAGAACAAGAAAGTGCTTTTTATCACTCGGATCATAGAGTCCCGCGTCTCGGTCTCGGGCACGGCCTCCGTCAAGATGACGGGAGGGATTTTTGTTTCACGGGGAAAAGGGCTACCATTTGGGCCCGGCGCTCCGCGCACGAGACCGAGATTCCGCCCGCTAAAATTTCAAACCGATCGGGATTTCTCTCTGACTCGTTTAGCCACCGTTTAGAACCCTCGATGACTTTGGAGCGACAAACGACTCCCCCAAACTCATATTAGCAAACCGGGAGGATGAGTTTAGTTTCACGGGGAAAAGGCCCACAGTCGCCATTTACGGCTTTGCTTCCGCTTGCTAAAATTCTGAAGGAATCGGGATTTCTCCCACGCCCGAGCCACCGTCACTTACGAGCCTTGCTGCCTTTGGAACGCGAAACAACTCTTCCCAACTGAAGGCTGGGGAACTGGGGGTGAGTTTTGCTTCACAGAGAATTTTCATTTTTACTGTTTCTATTTATAATATAGATAACCCTAAATGGAGGTGTCTGTGAGACTTAGGCCATTCATCTCATTCCTTTCTAGTCCCAACTGCTTAGTCACATTTGCTGCATTGCTTAGCAATTGCTAAGGGGCAATTATGCAGCTTAATAAATTACCTGAGTTATTTAGCTATGCTGATGAAACACAAAGTTTTATTTCTGACCTGATTTCTGCCCTTTTTCTCAAAGCAGTTGTTGCCCAAAGGAAAGTGCTTTCATTTCCCTGAAAACTTTTCTTTTATATTGAGAAAAGACTCACCTTTTTCTCCTTGAATTTCCTCCTCTTGAATTTAAGTCAGGAGAGCCAAACAGCTGCAGCTCTTCTGAGGCCTTTTATCCCTGGTGGGATTTGCTCCTCCTCTTCCTGGGCGGGCCAGGAGGGGCCCAATCAGGGGTATATTAACCCCAGGTTTTGCTGAGGGCCTTCATTCCCTCTCAGGGATCAGCTAGGATAAGGGCTCTCCTGCCACTTCTGTGAAGAGGCTGTTTTTCCTTATCTCAGCTTGTTTTCAGGAAATGCTTTTAGGTATCTAAAGCAGCAAAGGCTTTGAAGATTTAGTGAAGAAAACAGCATCAAAAACAGTGAGTATTTGCATCAATGATTTTGGGTTGTGTGTTCAGAGGTGGTAAGGAGCTTTCGGTTTTGTTTTTTTAGGAGGAACACAACT
The DNA here is from genome assembly GCF_052056855.1 of Sturnus vulgaris. Lineage (NCBI taxonomy): Eukaryota > Metazoa > Chordata > Aves > Passeriformes > Sturnidae > Sturnus > Sturnus vulgaris. The sequence continues at coordinate 467,701 of NW_028276372.1, forward strand.
TCCGGAAATTCCAGGTAGCGTCCGGTACCGCACTTGAGATTTTTTCGGCGTATCCGTAGGGTTACGAAAGGCACGTGCCTCGCGTCAAAGATCACGCTTGAGACCGAGGCTTCGGACGAGCGAGTTAAGAACCGTGTCCAGGAGAGGGAAGGGGAGCAGCGTATCAGGTCAGGAGTTAACGTAGAGCATCCGATCCGATGTCTTTCGCCATTTTTTAAAAGCCGTGTGGACAGCTCTGCGCCGCAAGGGTCCATTACGACAGATGGGGATTCGAAGAACGCAAAGCTCGAGGAAGGATTGCCGGGCATCGTCTCCGTCGTTCTGGGAACGAACGCTCCTTCCACCGTTTTTTCCGGTCTCACTCGCTCGCCGTCATTTTACCCTCGGCCATCTCATTTTGCGTAGTCCCTCGGTCCTCGGGACCACTGTAGCCGACCGCAGGAACATCCCAGAGGGCGGGGGGGCCTTCCTTCACGGCGGACCCGGATTCTCATCCCCGGACTTCGGAGAGATAAGCGGAGGGCTGCGAACACACAGGGGGTGGGAGCGAGGTGATGGGTGTGGACTTTTTAGGGGGGATCTCGGAGGCAGATTTGCAGATGGGGACGTCCAGGAAGCGGCCCCTCAGGCCCCATAAAGACGATCCGTTTGATCGCAGCCCAGAGGCACGCAGGGCAGAGCGGTCTCCGTGGGTGTTGCGTCGCTTGTCTCTCGTGCTTTTCGTGTCTTTTGTTTGTCTTATGTCGCACCTGTTTTTCTCTAGCCCTTTGAGGGGCATCCCGGAATCCCCGGGGTCCCTCTTAACCTCTCCGATCTCTATATTCATCGGCCAGGTGCCAGCGCCTTTTAATTTTCGGCCGGGGAGCTCAGATATCAGAATCTCATCTCTCAATAGTAGCATCCGGTCTGTCTTTTCAGGTCTTGTTCTGAGCTGTATTCACAGCCCTAGCCCTCATCGATCCATTACAAGGGATTAGGACTTTGAAGAACGGGACCACAGGGGGAGCATCGTGACCCCAGGATTCTCAGGCATCCATCTTTGCTCTTTTTGCGATAAATCATCGTGCTAGCATCTTCTTCCAGGCTCGTCGGCTGGCTCTCGGTCTCCTCTCGGTCATCTTCTTTTGCATCCTCTCGGTCCTCGGGGTCATTCTTCCCCCCGAGTGTCTTTTCCTCCCCGTGTAGTCCCCTCGTTCGTCCCGTCCCGTGTCACGGGTGCCTGCACATATTCGGCCCGGAGCCGCTCTGCCCTGCCGCCTAGTTCGGGCATAGATCCCGGAGGACGAGTCCCGGGGAGTCGCAATTTGAGATGCGGGGTGTAGTTGTGCTCTAGGTGATATCTGCAGAGCGAGCCAGGATGTGTAGGGGTCTTAATGTCTCCTGCAGGGCTCTGACTTTTGTCCTTACTTCCTTTCAGATGCAGATGGATTAAATCGGAGTCAGAGGGCCCATCCTGTGGGAGGGGGCTCCCCCTGGAGGTCAGTCACTGTATTTGCAGTGGAAGCATAAAAGGTGACTGTGTTACAGTATTGTTCTTAGTGCTTTTTTCAGCGGTTCAAGATGGATATCAGCAGACCAGTTGATGTGGACGAGGTGAGCTGTGACCTGTGGGCAGAAGTAGTTTCTTTTAGTCAGGTCTCAATTTCAGGTGCAGCTCTCACTATCCATTACTTTTTTTGTGTTTTTTAGCAGTGCACTCACTTGAAGCTGACACCTCCTCGGGAACCGGCTGCCAGACCTGGTTCAGTGCTCTGAAGACCCCTCTAAAGCATTACAGGAGTCTGTGATGAAGACTTCACCCTCTCCTTTTTGAGGGTGCCATCCAGCGTGCCTTCCACAAAGGCAGAGGACTTGCGGTGAGACCGGGATGTCGGGAGCAGGAGGGTGGGTCAACTCCATTTTCAGCCACGCCTCATCACTTTCTCTCTTCTTAAGCCAGGCATACCCTCTGACGGTGGCTTCAGCCTCTGAGAGCTGTCGAAGCTTTTGACCCGAAGTCCCGGGCTTTCTCTGGACATGGTGAGTAGTGGAATTGTCAGGTTTTGGCCAATGAGTTTCTTAGCACAAGCAGTGATGTTTCCTTTTCTTTATTCTAGCTGACTCAGAAACCTCAGCCCGGTGACCGCAGGATCCTCCCAGAGGGCGGGGCCTCCTTCCTTCCCAGCAGACCCGGATTCTCATCCCCGGACTTTGGAGAGATAAGTGGAGGGCTGCCAACACATGGGGAGCGAGGTGGTGGGTGTGGACTTTTTAGGGGGGATCTCGGAGGCAGATTTGCAGATGGGGACGTCCAGGAAGCGGCCCCTCAAGCCCCATAAAGACGATCCGTTTGATCGCAGCCCAGAGGCACGCAGGGCAGAGCGGTCTCCGTGGGTGTTGCGTCACTTGTCTCTCGTGCTTTTAGTGTTTTTGTCTGTCTTCTGTCGCACCTGTTTTTCTCTAGCCCTTTGAGGGGCATCCCGGAATCCCCGGGGTCCCTCTTAACCTCTCCGATCTCTATATTCATCGGCCAGGTGCCAGCGCCTTTTAATTTTCGGCCGGGGAGCTCAGATATCAGAATCTCATCTCTCAATAGTAGCATCCGGTCTGTCTTTTCAGGTCTTGTTCTGAGCTGTATTCACAGCCCTAGCCCTCATCGATCCATTACAAGGAATTAGGACTTTGAAGAACGGGACCACAGGGGGAGCATCGTGACCCCAGGATTCTCAGGCATCCATCTTTGCTCTTTTTGCGATAAATCATCGTGCTAGCATCTTCTTCCAGGCTCGTCGGCTGGCTCTCGGTCTCCTCTCGGTCATCTTCTTTTGCATCCTCTCGGTCCTCGGGGTCATTCTTCCCCCCGAGTGTCTTTTCCTCCCCGTGTAGTCCCCTCGTTCGTCCCGTCCCGTGTCACGGGTGCCTGCACATATTTGGCCCGGAGCCGCTCTGCCCTGCCGCCTAGTTCGGGCATAGATCCCGGAGGACGAGTCCCGGGGACTCGCAATTTGAGATGCGGGGTGTAGTTGTGCTCTAGGTGATATCTGCAGAGCGAGCCAGGATGTGTAGGGGTCTTAATGTCTCCTGCAGGGCTCTGACTTTTGTCCTTACTTCCTTTCAGATGCAGATGGATTAAATCGGAGTCAGAGGGCCCATCCTGTGGGAGGGGGCTCCCCCTGGACGTCAGTCACTGTATTTGCAGTGGAAGCATAAAAGGTGACTGTGTTACAATATTGTTCTTAGTGCTTTTTTCAGCGGTTCAAGATGGATATCAGCAGACCAGTTGATGTGGACGAGGTGAGCTGTGACCTGTGGGCAGAAGTAGTTTCTTTTAGTCAGGTCTCAATTTCAGGTGCAGCTCTCACTATCTATTACTTTTTTTGTGTTTTTTAGCAGTGCACTCACTTGAAGCTGACACCTCCTCGGGAGCCGGCTGCCAGACCTGGTTCAGTGCTCTGAAGACCCCTCTAAAAGCATTACAGGAGTCTGTGATGAAGCCTTCACCTTCTCCTTTTTGAGGGTGCCATCCAGCGTGCCTTCCACAAAGGCAGAGGACTTGCGGTGAGACCGGGATGTCGGGAGGAGGAGGGTGGGTCAACTCCATTTTCAGCCACGCCTCATCACTTTCTCTCTTCTTAAGCCAGGCATACCCTCTGACGGTGGCTTCAGCCTCTGAGAGCTGTCGAAGCTTTTGACCCGAAGACCCGGGCTTTCTCGGGACATGGTGAGTAATGGAATTGTCAGGTTTTGGCCAATGAGTTTCTTAGCACAAGCAGTGATGTTTCCTTTTCTTTATTCTAGCTGACTCAGAAACCTCAGCCCGGTGACCGCAGGAACCTCCCAGAGGGCGGGGCCTCCTTCCTTCCCAGCAGACCCGGATTCTCATCCCCGGACTTTGGAGAGATAAGTGGAGGGCTGCCAACACATAGGGGGTGGGAGCGAGGTGGTGGGTGTGGACTTTTTAGGGGGGATCTCGGAGGCACATTTGCAGATGGGGACGTCCAGGAAGCGGCCCCTCAGGCCCCATAAAGACGATCCGTTTGATCGCAGCGCAGAGGCACGCAGGGCAGAGCGGTCTCCGTGGGTGTTGCGTCGCTTGTCTCTCGTGCTTTTCGTGTCTTTTGTTTGTCTTCTGTCGCACCTGTTTTTCTCTAGCCCTTTGAGGGGCATCCCGGAATCCCCGGGGTCCCTCTTAACCTCTCCGATCTCTGTATTCATCGGCCAGGTGCCAGCGCCTTTTAATTTTCGGCCGGGGAGCTCCGATATCAGAATCTCATCTCTCAATAGTAGCATCCGGTCTGTCTTTTCAGGTCTTGTTCTGAGCTGTATTCACAGCCCTAGCCCTCATCGATCCATTACAAGGAATTAGGACTTTGAAAACACAGGGGGAGCATCGTGACCCCAGGATTCTCAGGCATCCATCTTTGCTCTTTTTGCGATAAATCATCGTGCTAGCATCTTCTTCCAGGCTCATCGGCTGGCTCTCGGTCTCCTCTCGGTCATCTTCTTTTGCATCCTCTCGGTCCTCGGGGTCATTCTTCCCCCCGAGTGTCTTTTCCTCCCCGTGTAGTCCCCTCGTTCGTCCCGTCCCGTGTCACGGGTGCCTGCACATATTCGGCCCGGAGCCGCTCTGCCCTGCCGCCTAGTTCGGGCATAGATCCCGGAGGACGAGTCCCGGGGAGTCGCAATTTGAGATGCGGGGTGTAGTTGTGCTCTAGGTGATATCTGCAGAGCGAGCCAGGATGTGTAGGGGTCTTAATGTCTCCTGCAGGGCTCTGACTTTTGTCCTTACTTCCTTTCAGATGCAGATGGATTAAATCGGAGTCAGAGGGCCCATCCTGTGGGAGGGGGCTCCCCCTGGACGTCAGTCACTGTATTTGCAGTGGAAGCATAAAAGGTGACTGTGTTACAATATTGTTTTTAGTGCTTTTTTCAGCGGTTCAAGATGGATATCAGCAGACCAGTTGATGTGGACGAGGTGAGCTGTGACCTGTGGGCAGAAGTAGTTTCTTTTAGTCAGGTCTCAATTTCAGGTGCAGCTCTCACTATCTATTACTTTTTTTGTGTTTTTTAGCAGTGCACTCACTTGAAGCTGACACCTCCTCGGGAGCCGGCTGCCAGACCTGGTTCAGTGCTCTGAAGACCCCTCTAAAAGCATTACAGGAGTCTGTGATGAAGCCTTCACCTTCTCCTTTTTGAGGGTGCCGTCCAGCGTGCCTTCCACAAAGGCAGAGGACTTGCGGTGAGACCGGGATGTCGGGAGGAGGAGGGTGGGTCAACTCCATTATCAGCCACGCCTCATCACTTTCTCTCTTCTTAAGCCAGGCATACCCTCTGACGGTGGCTTCAGCCTCTGAGAGCTGTCGAAGCTTTTGACCCGAAGTCCCGGGCTTTCTCTGGACATGGTGAGTAGTGGAATTGTCAGGTTTTGGCCAATGAGTTTCTTAGCACAAGCAGTGATGTTTCCTTTTCTTTATTCTAGCTGACTCAGAAACCTCAGCCCGGTGACCGCAGGAACCTCCCAGAGGGCGGGGCCTCCTTCCTTCCCAGCAGACCCGGATTCTCATCCCCGGACTTTGGAGAGATAAGTGGAGGGCTGCCAACACATAGGGGGTGGGAGTGAGGTGGTGGGTGTGGACTTTTCAGGGGGGATCTCGGAGGCAGATTTGCAGATGGGGACGTCCAGGAAGCGGCCCCTCAAGCCCCATAAAGACGATCCGTTTGATCGCAGCGCAGAGGCACGCAGGGCAGAGCGGTCTCCGTGGGTGTTGCGTCGCTTGTCTCTCGTGCTTTTCGTGTCTTTTGTTTGTCTTATGTCGCACCTGTTTTTCTCTAGCCCTTTGAGGGGCATCCCGGAATCCCCGGGGTCCCTCTTAACCTCTCCGATCTCTATATTCATCGGCCAGGTGCCAGCGCCTTTTAATTTTCGGCCGGGGAGCTCAGATATCAGAATCTCATCTCTCAATAGTAGCATCCGGTCTGTCTTTTCAGGTCTTGTTCTGAGCTGTATTCACAGCCCTAGCCCTCATCGATCCATTACAAGGAATTAGGACTTTGGAAACATAGGGGGAGCATCGTGACCCCAGGATTCTCAGGCATCCATCTTTGCTCTTTTTGCAATAAATCATCGTGCTAGCATCTTCTTCCAGGCTCATCGGCTGGCTCTCGGTCTCCTCTCGGTCATCTTCTTTTGCATCCTCTCGGTCCTCGGGGTCATTCTTCCCCCCGAGTGTCTTTTCCTCCCCGTGTAGTCCCCTCGTTCGTCCCGTCCCGTGTCACGGGTGCCTGCACATATTCGGCCCGGAGCCGCTCTGCCCTGCCGCCTAGTTCGGGCATAGATCCCGGAGGACGAGTCCCGGGGAGTCGCAATTTGAGATGCGGGGTGTAGTTGTGCTCTAGGTGATATCTGCAGAGCGAACCAGGATGTGTAGGGGTCTTAATGTCTCCTGCAGGGCTCTGACTTTTGTCCTTACTTCCTTTCAGATGCAGATGGATTAAATCGGAGTCAGAGGGCCCATCCTGTGGGAGGGGGCTCCCCCTGGACGTCAGTCACTGTATTTGCAGTGGAAGCATAAAAGGTGACTGTGTTACGGTATTGTTCTTAGTGCTTTTTTCAGCGGTTCAAGATGGATATCAGCAGACCAGTTGATGTGGACGAGGTGAGCTGTGACCTGTGGGCAGAAGTAGTTTCTTTTAGTCAGGTCTCAATTTCAGGTGCAGCTTTCACTATCCATTACTTTTTTTTGTGTTTTTTAGGCAGTGCACTCACTTGAAGCTGACACCTCCTCGGGAACCGGCTGCCAGACCTGGTTCAGTGCTCTGAAGATCCCTCTAAAAGCATTACAGGAGACTGTGATGAAGCCTTCACCTTCTCCTTTTTGAGGGTGCCATCCAGCGTGCCTTCCACAAAGGCAGAGGACTTGCGGTGAGACCGGGATGTCGGGAGGAGGAGGGTGGGTCAACTCCATTTTCAGCCACGCCTCATCACTTTCTCTCTTCTTAAGCCAGGCATACCCTCTGACGGTGGCTTCAGCCTCTGAGAGCTGTCGAAGCTTTTGACCCGAAGACCCGGGCTTTCTCGGGACACGGTGAGTAGTGGAATTGTCAGGTTTTGGCCAATGAGTTTCTTAGCACAAGCAGTGATGTTTCCTTTTCTTTATTCTAGCTGACTCAGAAACCTCAGCCCGGTGACCGCAGGAACCTCCCAGAGGGCGGGGCCTCCTTCCTTCCCGGCCGACCCGGATTCTCATCCCCGGACTTTGGAGAGATAAGTGGAGGGCTGCCAACACATAGGGGGTGGGAGCGAGGTGGTGGGTGTGGACTTTTTAGGGGGGATCTCGGAGGCAGATTTGCAGATGGGGACGTCCAGGAAGCGGCCCCTCAGGCCCCATAAAGACGATCCGTTTGATCGCAGCGCAGAGGCACGCAGGGCAGAGCGGTCTCCGTGGGTGTTGCGTCGCTTGTCTCTCGTGCTTTTCGTGTCTTTTGTTTGTCTTCTGTCGCACCTGTTTTTCTCTAGCCCTTTGAGGGGCATCCCGGAATCCCCGGGGTCCCTCTTAACATCTCCGATCTCTATATTCATCGGCCAGGTGCCAGCGCCTTTTATTTTTCGGCCGGGGTGCTCAGATATCAGAATCTCATCTCTCAATAGTAGCATCCGGTCTGTCTTTTCAGGTCTTGTTCTGAGCTGTATTCACAGCCCTAGCCCTCATTGATCCATTACAAGGAATTAGGACTTTGAAAACACAGGGGGAGCATCGTGACCCCAGGATTCTCAGGCATCCATCTTTGCTCTTTTTGCGATAAATCATCGTGCTAGCATCTTCTTCCAGGCTCGTCGGCTGGCTCTCGGTCTCCTCTCGGTCATCTTCTTTTGCATCCTCTCGGTCCTCGGGGTCATTCTTCCCCCCGAGTGTCTTTTCCTCCCCGTGTAGTCCCCTCGTTCGTCCCGTCCCGTGTCACGGGTGCCTGCACATATTCGGCCCGGAGCCGCTCTGCCCTGCCGCCTGGTTCGGGAATAGATCCCGGAGGACGAGTCCCGGGGAGTCGCAATTTGGGACGCCGGGTGTAGTTGTGCTTTAGGCTATATCTGGAGACCGACCCGCGATGTTGGGAGCCTTAGAGCTCTCTTGCGGGGCTTTGACTTTTGTTTTAACTTCATTTTAGATGTGGCCGGATCCGGTCCGTGGCCAGGGACCCCTTACGGGAGCCGAAAGAAGATTTGAGGTGAGCCGGGGAAGCTGCGCAAAGTATTCCCGGGGATTACTCCGCTCGAGCGAGAGAGTCATATTTACTGTTTTGTCATCTTAGGCACTCGGAGGAGGCAGTTTGGAAACGGCCGCACCGAAGAGGACGCGGAGGAGGTCTCGACTTCCACGGCGCCCACGTGTACCGAGGATGCATTTTGTCCCCTCATCTTTCTAAAGATAAGTGTCGGGGCCGGTGGTGGGGAGAAAGGGAAAAGCCTTTAAGGTGACAGGAGGAAATTTGAAGTTAGCTTAGAGGAGAGGGCTGTAGCGGGATGTTCCCTTTGGAGCTAAAGGCAGAGGGTTTATCCTCATCTTCATTGAAGCCTTTGCCGGGCAGGGCAGTTCCGAACCCCGTCCGCTTTCTAGCTCGTTTCGCGTCGTCGGTCTTTTCCTCGTCTCGACGTCGTCGTGGGTCTACCGGCGCCGGGAGCCCGCCTTCCATCTCGTCCCTATCTCCACGTCGACTCGGCGGTCGTCTCTTCATTCCGTCGGTTTACGATCTTCTCGAGCGTTGTCTTAATAGCTTTTGCATTACATTTCTGTAAGGAGTTACATGTCATCATCACTCGCTCATCTAGGGCTGTATCCGCCCGTATCGCATCGCGTCTCCATCGCCCGTGTCGTAATCCATTGCATTTCCTTCGCCCGTGTTGTAAATCACTGCATTTCCTTGCCTGTGTTGTAATCCACTGCATTTCCTTGCATGTGTTGTAAATCAATGCATTTCCTTTGCCTGTGTTGTAATCCACTGCATTTCCTTGCCTGTGTTGTAAATCACTGCATTTCCTTGCCTGTGTTGTAATTCACTGCATTTCCTTTGCCTGTGTTGTAAATCAGTGCATTTCCTTGCCTGTGTTGTAATCCATTGCATTTCCTTTGCCTGTGTTGTAAATCACTGCATTTCCTTGCCTGTGTTGTAATCCATTGCATTTCCTTTGCCTGTGTTGTAAATCACTGCATTTCCTTGCCTGTGTTGCAATCCATTGCATTTCCTTTGCCTGTGTTGTAAATCAATGCATTTCCTTTGCCTGTGTTGTAATCCATTGCATTTCCTTTGCCTGTGTTGTAAATCACTGCATTTCCTTGCCTGTGTTGTAAAACACTGCATTTCCTTGCCTGTGTTGTAATCCATTGGATTTCCTTTGCCTGTGTTGTAATCCACTGCATTTCCTTGCCTGTGTTGTAAATCACTGCATTTCCTTTGCCTGTGTTGTAATCCACTGCATTTCCTTTGCCTGTGTTGTAAATCACTGCATTTCCTTGCCTGTGTTGTAAATCACTGCATTTCCTTGCCTGTGTTGCAATCTATTGCATTTCCTTTGCCTGTGTTGTAAATCACTGCATTTCCTTGCCTGTGTTGTAATCCATTGCATTTCCTTTGCCTGTGTTGTAAATCACTGCATTTCCTTGCCTGTGTTGTAAATCACTGCATTTCCTTTGCCTGTGTTGTAATCCACTGCATTTCCTTTCTCTGTGTTGTAAATCACTGCATTTCCTTGCCTGTGTTGTAATCCACTGCATTTCCTTTGCCTGCGTTGTAAATCAATGCATTTCCTTTGCCTGTGTTGTAATCCATTGCATTTCCTTTCTCTGTGTTGTAAATCACTGCATTTCCTTGCCTGTCTTGTAAATCAATGCATTTCCTTTGCCTGTCTTGTAAATCAATGCATTTCCTTTGCCTGTGTTGTAATCCACTGCATTTCCTTTGCCTGTGTTGTAAATCACTGAATTTCTTTTGCCTGTGTTGTAATTCATTGCATTTCCTTGCCTGTGGTGTAAATCACTGCATTTCCTTTGCCTGTGTTGTAAATCACTGCATTTCCTTGCCTGTGTTGTAATCCATTGCATTTCCTTTGCCTGTGTTGTAAATCACTGCATTTCCTTGCCTGTGTTGTAATCCACTGCATTTCCTTTGCCTGTGTTGTAATCCACTGCATTTCCTTGCCTGTGGTGTAAATCACTGCATTTCCTTTGCCTGTGTTGTAATCCACTGCATTTCCTTTGCCTGTGTTGTAAATCACTGCATTTCCTTTGCCTGTGTTGCAATCCACTGCATTTCCTTTGCTTGTGTTGTAAATCACTGCATTTCCTTTGCCTGTGTTGTAATCCACTGCATTTCCTTTTGCCTGTGTTGTAAATCACTGCATTTCCTTTGCCTGTGTTGCAATCCACTGCATTTCCTTTGCTTGTGTTGTAAATCACTGCATTTCCTTTGCCTGTGTTGCAATCCACTGCATTTCCTTTGCCTGTGTTGTAAATCACTGCATTTCCTTTGCCTGTGTTGCAATCCACTGCATTTCCTTTGCTTGTGTTGTAAATCACTGCATTTCCTTTGCCTGTGTTGTAATCCACTGCATTTCCTTTTGCCTGTGTTGTAAATCACTGCATTTCCTTTGCCTGTCTTGTAAATCATTGCATTTCCTTTGCCTGTGTTGCAATCCATTGCATTTCCTTTGCCTGTGTTGTAAATCACTGCATTTCCTTTGCCTGTGTTGTAATCCATTGCATTTCCTTTGCCTGTGTTGTAAATCACTGCATTTCCTTTGCCTGTGTTGTAAATCACTGCATTTCCTTGCCTGTGTTGTAATCCATTGCATTTCCTTTGCCTGTGCTTGTATTGTATCGTACTGCATTGCATTGTATCGCTTGTTGCTGTGATTATGCTTGGAGCTGCCCTGCCCTGGCACATAGTTGATTTTAGGTAGATCAGTTAGAAAACTTTATTGTTGTTATTGTTATGGGGCTCTTGGTAGACAATATGTGGGGATAACTCTGGCTCTCAAGTAAGTAACCAATCGGCCACCGCCTCTTGTCTCGTAGGTCCCCGAGGCGGATCGGTCTCAGAGATCTCCGACGCCACCGTTCTCTCCCGGAATATAGCGTCCGATGTCGAAGAGCGGCGGACGAAGATCGCCGGCGGCATCCTCTTTGGCGTGCCATTTCAAGTAAGGGTTCCGGTCGGCAGGTAAGTCGAAAAGAGCGCGGCCACGTCCGCACGTGAGAGTTTGCGAGCGTGCGTGCATGGGAGCGTGCTTGATGACGTGTTTTAACCTATGGCGTGTGACTTTTGCCTTTCAGGATTTTCAACTCATTTTTAAATTTAGAATAAAAAATCCCCAGCCGGGGGGTTTTTTTTTTTTTTTCCCCCCCGGTTGGGTTTTTTTTTTCCTCGGTCCGGCCGGTCCGCGAGGCGAAGTTCATCGCCAAAGTTAGGGCGCGGACCGTCCAGGGACCGGGGTTTTCGTCAGGCAGGACGATTTTCGAGACTCCCGGGAACCACGTTCCCGAGGACACCGATGGCCACGGTGCACCGTAGGAGTGGAGATGCGAGCGAGCGCGAGTTTGAGTCCGAGTCGAAAGAGTCACGGGTTTTTAGCGTGCCGCTTCTGTCGTGGGTTTCTTGTATAAACAAATCTAGCCGTAATCGATACTTTAGCAATGCTCGTCTCGTAGGTCCCCGAGGCGGATCGGTCTCAGAGATCTCCGACGCCACCGTTCTTTCCCGGAATATAGCGTCCGATGTCGAAGAGCGGCGGACGAAGATCGCCGGCGGCATCCTCTTTGGCGTGCCATTTCAAGTAAGGGTTCCGGTCGGCAGGTAAGTCGAAAAGAGCGCGGCCACGTCCGCACGTGAGAGTTTGCGAGCGTGCGTGCGTGGGAGCGTGCTTGATGACGTGTTTTAACCTATGGCGTGTGACTTTTGCCTTTCAGGATTTTCAACTCATTTTTAAATTTAGAATAAAAAATCCCCAGCCGGGGGTTTTTTTTTTTTTTTCCCCCCGGCTGGGTTTTTTTTTCCTCGGTCCCGGCCGGTCCGCGAGGCGAAGTTCATCGCCAAAGTTAGGGCACGGACCGTCCAGGGACCGGGGTTTTCGTCAGGCAGGACGATTTTCGAGACTCCCGGGAACCACGTTCCCGAGGACACCGACGGCCACGGTGCACCGTAGGCGTGGAGAGGAAAGCGAGCGTGAGTTTGAGTCGAAAGATCGTATTCGTGATCGAATTTGTATCCGAACGTGCCTTTGTACACATTGTTTTGCTGCGCCGTAAATAAAACAATTCAATCCATCACCAGAAATCACCCCGAATAAAGATACCCCTTTCCCTCCCCGCCCCCCCCCGGCTCCTGTCTTTATTTGGTGTGATTTAGTCATTTTTCTCTCTCTGATTCTCCTCTTCTTTTTCTCTCTGTTTCTCCTCTTGTTTCTCTCTCTGTCTCTGTTCTTTTTCTCTCTGATTCTCTTCTTGTTTCTCTCTCTGTGTCTCTGTTCTTGTTTCTCTCTGTGTCTCTGTTCCTTTTCTCTCTGATTCTCTTCTTGTTTCTCTCTCTGTGTCTCTGTTCTTGTTTTTCTCTCTGTGTCTCTGTTCTTGTTTCTCTCTGTGTCTCTGTTCTTGTTTCTCTCTCTGATTCTCTTCTTGTTTCTCTCTCTGCGTCTCTGTTCTTGTTTTTCTCTGTCTGTGTTCTTGTTTCTCTCTCTGTGTGTGTGTTCTTGTTTCTCTCTCTGTGTCTCTGTTCTTGTTTCTCTCTCTGATTCTCTTCTTGTTTCTCTCTCTGCGTCTCTGTTCTTGTTTCTCTCTCTGTGTCTCTGTTCTTGTTTCTCTCTGTGTCTCTGTTCTTGTTTCTCTCTCTGATTCTCTTCTTGTTTCTCTCTCTGTGTCTCTGTTCTTGTTTTTCTCTGTCTGTGTTCTTGTTTCTCTCTCTGTGTGTGTGTTCTTGTTTCTCTCTCTGTGTCTCTGTTCTTGTTTCTCTCTGTGTCTGTGTTCTTGTTTCTCTCTCTGTGTCTTTGTTCTTCTTTCTCTCTGTGTCTCTGTTCTTGTTTCTCTCTCTGTGTCTCTGTTCTTGTTTCTCTCTGTGTCTCTGTTCTTGTTTCTCTCTGTGTCTCTGTTCTTGTTTCTCTCTCTGATTCTCTTCTTGTTTCTCTCTCTGTGTCTCTGTTCTTGTTTTTCTCTGTCTGTGTTCTTGTTTCTCTCTCTGTGTGTGTGTTCTTGTTTCTCTCTCTGATTCTCTTCTTGTTTCTCTCTCTGCGTCTCTGTTCTTGTTTTTCTCTGTCTGTGTTCTTGTTTCTCTCTCTGCGTCTCTGTTCTTGTTTCTCTCTGTGTCTCTGTTCTTGTTTCTCTCTGTCTGTGTTCTTGTTTCTCTCTCTGTGTCTCTGTTCTTGTTTCTCTCTCTGATTCTCTTCTTGTTTCTCTCTCTGCGTCTCTGTTCTTGTTTTTCTCTGTCTGTGTTCTTGTTTCTCTCTCTGTGTCTCTGTTCTTGTTTTTCTCTGTCTGTGTTCTTGTTTCTCTCTCTGTGTCTCTGTTCTTGTTTCTCTCTCTGATTCTCTTCTTGTTTCTCTCTCTGCGTCTCTGTTCTTGTTTTTCTCTGTCTGTGTTCTTGTTTCTCTCTCTGTGTCTCTGTTCTTGTTTTTCTGTGTTTCTATTCTTCTTTTTCTGTGTCTCTTCTGTTTCTCTGATTCTCTTCTTTCTCTTATTCTCTTCTCTCTCTCTTCTTCTTCTTCCTCTCTCTTCTTCTTCTTTCTCTCTCTCTCTTCTTCTTCTTCCTCTCTCTTCTTCTTCTTTCTTTCTCTCTCTTCTTCTTCTTTCTTTCTCTCTCTTCTTCTTCTTTCTCTCTCTCTCTTCTTCTTCTTTCTCTCTCTCTCTTCTTCTTCTTTCTCTCTCTCTCTTCTTCTTTCTCTCTCTCTCTTCTTCTTCTTTCTCTCTCTCTCTCTTCTTCTTTCTCTCTTCTTCTTCCTCTCTCTCTTCTTCTTCTTCTTTCTCTCTTCTTCTTCTTTCTCTCTTCTATCTATATTTAGTTTCTAGATTTATAAAAAAAGCAGCAGTAGAAACTTTCTGGCTCCGGGAAGTAAATAAACATTTAAAATTTAAATACAAATATTTACTCCCCGGGAGCCAGAAACGTTCTACTGCTGCACCAGACTTTTAGTTTTTATTCTTTTTATATATATACATATAGGTATATATATATACCTATATATATATATACATATACATACATATACATACATATACATATATATACATATATATACATATATATACATATATATACCTATATATATACAGGTGTATATACACACATATACACATGTGTACATACACACATAAATGCATACATAGACAGACACACACACACACACACACACACACACACACACGGGGCGGGACCAGGGAGGGGGGGGCGGGACGACGGGGGGCGGGGCAGGGGGGGCGGGGCCGGGAGGGGGGGCGGGGCCGGGAGGGGGGGCGGGACGAGGGAGGGGGGGCGGGGCCGGGAGGGGGGGCGGGACGAGGGAGGGGGGGCGGGGCCGGGAGGGGGGGGCGGGACGAGGGAGGGGGGGCGGGGCCGGGAGGGGGGGCGGGACGAGGGAGGGGGGGGCGGGGCCGGGAGGGGGGGCGGGACGAGGGAGGGGGGGCGGGGCCGGGAGGGGGGGCGGGACGAGGGAGGGGGGGCGGGGCCGGGAGGGGGGGCGGGACGAGGGAGGGGGGGGCGGGGCCGGGAGGGGGGGCGGGACGAGGGAGGGGGGGCGGGGCCGGGAGGGGGGGCGGGGCCGGGAGGGGGGGCGGGGCCGGGAGGG